>NC_139718.1:25417164-25454664 GCF_964188405.1 Protomyctophum parallelum | reverse complement strand
GAAAAGTTAACGTTATGATGACACAATGCTGATCTTTGAGTGCTTATACACGTGTGTGTGTGTGCGTGCATGTGTGCGCGCACACTCACAGCTGGAGGACTATTACTGATTCAACCGCACAGACAAGGTGTACCTGAATGGAGAGACAGCTAATTAATGGCCCTCTCCCTACAGCCCTGTTGCTATAGTGACCGAGCTCATTAGAGGTGGCAGAAGATGCCCGATCATTTTCATCTTTGTGTGTGTGTGTGCGTGTGCGCGCATGCGACCGCACGTGCGTGTGCGCGCACGTGACCGCACGTGCGTGTGCGCGCACGCGACCGCACGTGCGTGCGTGCGTTGGATGTTAATGTCATGTGTGTACACCAATGATAAGAGCTACAGTACTAGAACTGTAGTTATAGTACTAAGATGAGTTGGATGTTAATGTCATGTGTGTACACCAATGATAAGAGCTACAGTACTAGAACTGTAGTTATAGTACTAAGATGAGTTGGATGTTAAAGTCATGTGTGTACACCAATGATAAGAGCTACAGTACTATAACTGGATATAACTGGCTATGACAAATATGCAGCACTACACAAATGCATGCAGCAGAGTCGCACGCAAACACAATACAATGTTTTGGGCCGATCAATGAAACAAAAGTGTTGTACCCTGCCCTTTTTTTCTTCTTTCTAATTATTTGATCGGCCCAAAACATTGTGTTTATTGTCATGATTTGTGACAACAAGAGTTGGCTTTGTCCGAGGCTTACAAGGTCTTTAAATAAATACTTTTTGAAACGTCTATGGGAAAAATGAATGGCGAATTCTCTTCTGGGACTGTCGTCGGAGGCGGGACTGCGACACTCTATTGCACTGTACTTGGTGCACTCTTTTTTTAATTGACTTCGCTTGACGATGTGCTATTTTTTGTGAATAGGGACGCTGGGCTTCAACTGGTCAAGACGGTTTATCATTGTCTAATAGTTAGACAGTGGGCAGGACCATATTGCATTTTTAACAAAAGCCCTTTATGAGTAAAATGACAATATAATCCCTAATTAACACCCACACACACGTCTTACATAAACAAATACAGGCAAGCACTTGCATTCCTCACCCACAGAGATATCTGGACACAGCCAAACACACACGCACACAGTCAGTCAACAGCGGTCAATAACGTCTGATGAGCGGCGCGCGTTGAGCAAAGCAATAGAACCGTGATGAAGGGAAGGGGAGGAAGGTATGAGGAGAAGAAGTAAATCTGTTTCTCATTAGGAGCAGCGTACATTGATCCTCTGTTGCTGTGAGACAGGAGGATATATATGACCTGTCAATACGTGCATGTGCACAGTGGGTGTGTGTGTGTGTGTGTGTGTGTGTGTGTGTGTGTGTGTGCACGTGCTGTTCAATTTGTGCATGTAAAAGAGTGTATTTATGCAGTGTTTTCATATCGGGCGAAAACCAAAATATTTAATAACCAAATATAAAAAAAATCAGGAAATGGAGAAAAATAACCTGTGTTCCAATGAATTAATTCAATGCAGTTATTAATACAGATAAGCTTTTGTTAATACTTTTCATTCGTACAATTTGACTTCACACCACCACAGAGTGCAGTCCCAGAACTGCCCCAAAAAGGCCTCTGCCCAGGGCTCTGGACAGGGCCCCTAGCTGCCCAGGGCTCTGGACAGGGCCCCTAGCTGCCCAGGGCTCTGGACAGGGCCTCTAGCTGCCCAGGGCTCTGGACAGGGCCCCTAGCTGCCCAGGGCTCTGGACAGGGCCCTAGCTGCATGCCCAGGGCTCTGGAAAGGGCCCCTAGCTGCATGCCCAGGGCTCTGGACAGGGCCCTAGCTGCCCAGGGCTCTGGACAGGGCCCTAGCTGCCCAGGGCTCTGGACAGGGCCCCTAGCTGCCCAGGGCTCTGGACAGGGCCCCTAGCTGCATGCCCAGGGCTCTGGACAGGGCCCCTAGCTGCCCAGGGCTCTGGACAGGGCCCTAGCTGCCCAGGGCTCTGGACAGGGCCCTAGCTGCCCAGGGCTCTGGACAGGGCCCCTAGCTGCCCAGGGCCCATGTATGAAGGCTCTGGACAGGGCCCCTAGCTGCCCAGGGCCCATGTATGAAGGCTCTGGACAGGGCCCCTAGCTGCCCAGGGCCCATGTATGAAGGCTCTGGACAGGGCCCCTAGCTGCCCAGGGCCCATGTATGAAGGCTCTGGACAGGGCCCCTAGCTGCCCAGGGCCCATGTATGAAGGCTCTGGACAGGGCCCCTAGCTGCCCAGGGCTCTGGACAGGGCCCCTAGCTGCCCAGGGCTCTGGACAGGGCCCCTAGCTGCCCAGGGCTCTGGACAGGGCCCCTAGCTGCCCAGGGCTCTGGACAGGGCCCCTAGCTGCCCAGGGCTCTGGACAGGGCCCCTAGCCGCCCAGGGCTCTGGACAGGGCCCCTAGCCGCCCAGGGCTCTGGACAGGGCCCCTAGCTGCCCAGGGCCCATGTATGAAGGCTCTGGACAGGGCCCCTAGCTGCCCAGGGCTCTGGACAGGGCCCCTAGCTGCATGCCCAGGGCTCTGGACAGGGCCCCTAGCTGCCCAGGGCTCTGGACAGGGCCCCTAGCTGCATGCCCAGGGCTCTGGACAGGGCCCCTAGCTGCATGCCCAGGGCTCTGGACAGGGCCCCTAGCTGCCCAGGGTCCATGTATGAAGCTGGCCTGTTCTGACATCATTCTGACGGTTGCATAGACAAATGGGCATAAAAGGGACACAGACATAATATCTGGGTGGGGCATGCATTTCCAACTTGCATTGTTCCAAGTAGGCCAGTGCCCAACGGGCACCTGCACTGACGCCGTCGAGGCTCCAACGTGCACCGCCCTAGTGTATTAAATGTATCAGAAACAGCTCAATATAGCAGATCTACAAGCCTGCAACGCATTGCATTGCTCTGTGAGCTGTAGCTATTCTTGCTACATTTGCGTGACACACTTGTATGATAAAGTAGGGCTGCAAGAAAGATATGAGAGAAATACAACAATTTTGTCCACCAGCGACCGTGTGTACTGTGTGTGTTCCGTGTTTCTGTGTTGTGCATGTGTATGTGTGAGTAGCACGCTCAGACATACCTCGTCTGGTTCAATTGCCGACATTGAGGTCTAGACACGTATCCAATCACTCTCAAAAGAAACAAACAAACATGAGGGGTGATTGGAAAACACACACACACACACACACACACACACACACACACACACAATGGCTGCAGAGGCTCAGGGGTAGAGCAGTCAGGTCGATCCCGGGCTCCAGCAGAGTTAGTGTCAAAGTGTCCTTGAGCAAGACTGAACCCCTAATTGCAGGTTGGTGCCTTGCATGGTTTCCTCCACCATTGGTGTGTGAATGGGTGAATTCACTATGTAAAGCGCTATATAAATGACCATTTTACACACACACACACACACACACACACACACACACACACACACACACACACACACACACACACACACACACACACACACACACACACACACACACACACACACACACACACACACACAAATCACAATGGTAGGCAGTTTTCTTTCTTCTAAAGGACTGTTACATTTTAATACTCGCTGGCTATTTTTCTTGATGGTTGCCACCTGCCCCGTGGAGACTGGAGACTGGAGAGTGGACATTATGTTGTCTGAACAATCTGATCACCAAAGCACTGTGGTAGCAGCTGTTGCAGCTACTGCAAATCCTTGAAAATAGTCTTTAAATTGGCCAGGCTCGCAGCTCTCACTGCTTTGATTTAAAGGTCTGTTTCAATAAATGTGCCTCCCCTTCAGCTTACTGAAGGAGCTGGCTCTAAAAGAGGATGGAATGGGCATGTATCAATAATAAGTCATTAGGTCAACTGATATTGATAAAGTACCCCTATTGGTAAGGTTTCTTATCTTATCTCCACTTGTCTTATTGTCACTGTGGGGCAGAAATCTGTTACTTTTCAGGAAATGGACCCAGAGTATTTAGTTAATACTTTTCATTTCTTAAATATTCATATAAAACCTACAGACTTAACCACTTTCAATCTGATGTGCCTTCGAAGCTCACAATGCGTTACATAACTTAATTTGTTAAAAAGATCTGCCTAACGATGATGTCACTGGTGGACGGGTTTCCGAACTGCCCACAGCCCTCCTATGAGACACAGACTGAGTAGAAAAGAATGGTGGTATATTATCATGATTATTATTGAGGACCTATTACATGAAGATGGGTTGAAAAGTGGTGAAGTGGTCCTTTAATTTGTGACACGTCGTTAGCATTTAGATCGACTATTTTCACTACTTTTTGGGGTTAAATATATTCATATTCATATGAATATTGTCACAAATTACATGATACTGATGTCATGCCCAAATGGGTGGGTCTTTGTTAGACTGACGGGGGAAGCAAGCAGGGTACCATGATGGGACAGAGCTGTCTCTGACCCATTCAGTTCCATGATGGGACAGAGCTGTCTCTGACCCATTCAGTTCCATGATGGGACAGAGCTGTCTCTGACCCATTCAGTTCCATGATGGGACAGAGCTGACCCATTCAGTACCATGATGGGACAGAGCTGACCCATTCAGTATCATGATGGGACAGAGCTGTCTCTGACCCATTCAGTTCCATGATGGGACAGAGCTGACCCATTCAGTACCATGATGGGACAGAGCTGACCCATTCAGTACCATGATGGGACATAGCTGACCCATTCAGTACCATGATGGGACAGAGCTGACCCATTCAGTACCATGATGGGACAGAGCTGACCCATTCAGTACCATGATGGGACAGAGCTGACCCATTCAGTACCATGATGGGACAGAGCTGACCCATTCAGTACCATGATGGGACAGAGCTGACCCATTCAGTACCATGATGGGACATGATATACGGATATGCTTCGTAAGGAAGCACCTGTGTTTAAGTCATTTAGTCGTTTTTGTGATCTGCACGGTGTCAGTCAGCTAATTACCCAACCCACAAGAGTGTGTGATTCTACTCAAACTGTCATTGATCTCATTCTGACCTCGGACAAATCCAGAATCTCCAAGAAAGGGGTTATTGTATGTGGGCTCAGTGATCATTTTATGATTTTCTGTACCCGCAAAATACAAAAACTAAAGTATGACTGTCACAAAACAGTCATATCTAGGGACCTCAAAACCTACTCTAGTGAGGCCTTTAACCTTGAACTGGAGAGTCTGGATTGGTCCGATGTGCTCAGGAGCTCACTAGTCGAAGAAGCATGGCTTGGCTTTAAAACCAAATTTACATCAGTACTAAACATCATGGCTCCTTTGAGAACCATCAGGGTCAAAACCCGCTCGGAGCCATGGATGAATTCGGACATACTGACTGCAATGAAAGCCAGAGACAACAAATGCTCTGAACTTCTTAAATGCAAGTCCATGCTAGCCAAGCGCTTCGACAGTAATCTCCAAACCAAACTGTGCAACCTAAAAACCCAGTGTAACAAGCTAAGAAACGGTGTAATTGCCATGACCAAATCTGCCAAATGTAACTTTATCAATGATAAAGCCGAGGAAATCAAAAACAATCCTCGGGAACTCTGGAAGTTACTAAACAACCAACTAGGCTGTGGTCAGAAACTAAAAACCAGGTTTACTAACATAAACATCAAATCGAATAACACCCTCATCACTGACAAGCTTGATGTAGCCAACCACCTGAACATCTTCTTTACAAACATTGCAACAAAGCTGGTTAGCAAACTGCCCTCCCACTCTGGGCGTTTTGGTGTAGAGCACATCAAAGCCTTCTACAAAAACCTTGGTGTTTGTAAAGATGATTTCAAAATGGCAATGGTAACAACCGAGGAGGTACTTAAAAAACTGAGTGCCCTCCAACCCCACAAGGCCACTGGCCATGACAATATCCCCTCCAAATTTCTCAGAGACTCAGCCTTTTCCATAGCTCCAGTCATCACCCACATAGTTAACCTCTCCATCAAACAGGGACAGGTCCCCCAAGATTTTAAACTGGCCAAAGTAACCCCCTTGTACAAAAAAGGGAGTAAATTAGAACCCGGCAACTACCGACCTATTTCTATTCTAAGCTCCATCTCGAAAGTGATGGAAAAAATAGTCTATGAACAGGTTGAAAAGTATCTTGCCACTAATAAATTGCTGTACGAGTTCCAATCTGGTTTCAGAACATCCCACTCCACTGACACATGCCTCCTCTATTTGAGCGACCACATCAAACACAAGGTGGACGCTGGAAAATACTGCGGCATGGTCATGCTGGACCTCCAAAAGGCTTTTGACACCGTGAACCACTCCATACTGGTTAACAAGCTTAAAGCTATTGGTTTTGATAGCACATCAGTGAGCTGGATGCAATCCTACCTGGAGGGGAGAGAACAGATGGTGGAGGTGAATGGAACACTGTCCCCTCCCCTCCCAGTGAGCTGTGGCGTCCCACAAGGAAGCATACTAGGGCCTCTACTGTTCCTAATATATGTTAATGACATGACTTCAGCTTGTGACTGCAACTTGTTCCTGTTCGCAGATGACTCAGCACTGCTGGTCTCGGACAGGAACAAACTGCAGGTTGAAAAGACCCTCAGCTCTGAACTCGGTAGAATCTGCACCTGGCTCGCTGATAACAAACTATCCTTACACCTGGGAAAAACTGAATCCATCCTCTTCGGATCAAATAGTAATCTCAGCAAGGCAGATGGCTTCTTGGTTAGAGTGGGTGACAATATTATCACACGAAAAGATCAAATTACCTACCTAGGTTCCATCCTGGAGGCCAATCTTTCCGGTGATAAGATGGCCACCAACGTAATCAAAAAAGTCAATCAAAGAACAAGATTCCTTTACAGGATCTCCTCACTGGTCAGCAAAAACACCTTGAAGACCTTAACAGGAGCCCTCGTACAAGGTTTCTTTGACTATGCATCCACCTCTTGGTACCACAGCACCTCAAAGGCCCTTAAAACAAGGCTCCAGACCTCCCAAAACAAACTGGTCAGGCTCCTACTTGGCCTCACCCCCCGAACCCACCTCACCCCTGCCCACTTTGACAGGCTGGGATGGCTTAGGGTCGTCGACAGAGTACAGCATCTTGCAATGGGTCTGGTCCACAAGATTCGATACACCACCAAGATACCCATGTACCTGTCTAAATACTTCCTTAATGTAAACGAAGTCCACACCCACAACACCAGAGGGAGTGCAACAAACCATGTACAACCCAGATTCGGCACAAACAAGGGACTAAATTCTTTTCGCTCCTATGCCACCAAAATGTGGAACGCCCTACCAACAGTCATTAAGACATGTGAATCCCTTGACTCCTTCAAAACCGCTCTCAAAGGGCACCTACGGATGGCTGCAATTCGAAACTGGCCTCTGTAAAAATCTGAATCCCCCCCACCCCCCCCACCCCATTTTCCCTCACTGTATATTGTATCTTTTCCCTTCTTTGCTTCCCATATGATGAATTTAGCTACATAGAAATGTCTATTTGTATGTCTCTAAATGTTTGTATGTCTTTAAATGTTTTGATGAATTGAACAATGTGGACCCTGTTGTAAACAAGTGTAATGCTTAATTGGGTCGTCCACTCACAGTTGACAGTCTTTGTATTGAGTTTGTGCTTAAAATGTACTGTAAATTCTACAAACTGTTAATAAATATTTCAATCAATCAAAAAAAACAGAGCTGACCCATTCAGTACCATGATGGGACAGAGCTGACCCATTCAGTATCATGATGGGACAGAGCTGACCCATTCAGTACCATGATGGGACAGAGCTGACCCATTCAGTACCATGATGGGACAGAGCTGTCTCTGACCCATTCCATTCAGTACCATAATGGGACAGAGCTGAGCCATTCCGAGGCCGATTCTACAAATGCAGTGGTTCTTTAGTTTTTATAATAGCCAACGCAAAACTAGAAAATGACACTGATGCTTTCCCAGTTTGAATGGATTAATAGAGCGACCTGGCCGGAATATCGTCCATTAATTGTAATTACATGCAGCTGATCTGCCCCCATTTTTCATCGCTTTCAACCTAGTATCATATTTTGGGCATGTCATTATAGGTGATGGCCTTTTCTGACCTTTTATCCAGTCAATGCTGTTACACAAAATACAAATGGTGCTTTTGCAAATGGATCCCTAATACAGTGGCAGCCATCTTACACAACACCTGCCTTGCCTCTGGCCTCCTTTAATGTTGTAGCAGACACTGCAGGCTACTTTTTCAAGTCCAGCAGTGTTTACTGTGCATAGACCCAAAATGGTGTGCACCAACTGCTCTGCCTTTGTTATCTCAGCAGTCTAACGATTTGTCTCTGTCCACCCGCTGCCACATGCAGTCCCTGTGCCGCCCTCCAGACACAGACAATAATACAACATACATTTTGCTGTTACATGCAGCATGCGTAGTGGGACTCATGGCTACATCATAACAAATCTAGCTGCAGAACTATTGAACAGACAGGCAATCATTTTGAACTTCTTTCATGGGAATTCCTTAAAAGAGTCATCGAGCCAAGTTATGGAGCCTACTAGTTAAAGAGCTGCTGGCAAACACAATTTGCATGTACACGGTATGCCATAAGTATTTCACTCGCTTTAAAAAATGTGGATCCTCTTCTTTACAACTGAAACGGCAAGTTGAGCCAGATGTCACACAGACAACACATTAACCACCTACTATACACATGCAGGCACTGACGTCAATAAGAGTAAACAAACACCATCCATTAATTTGCCCTGCTGGAGTCTTGTCTAAAATCAATAATTGAACCCCCGACCCTTCACCCCCCCTCCCCCCCAAATATCATCATCATCATCACTATCATTGATGCCACATAAGCTAGTTTGCCAGTGCCTCCACTCCACTGCCTAATCAGCCGTGGCTAAGCCAACGTCTGTCTGAATTACACAATGAATCACCTGATTGAGCTCCCGTTGCCTTTACGAGCTGCCGTGTCTTAATAAAATAAAGTGCCCTCACTGATTCAGTCAAAACCAACCTGGCACAGACAAAAGAGGAAGTATAGCTAAGTCATCATCGTAGGAGAACACCTTAGTCAGGGGAAATTATCTCTGCTGATGGACTCTGTATCCCTCTGCCTTTCTCTCCATAGCCATGTCTTACTTTTTTGTGGGTCTCCATTCTCCATTCACCATTCTCCAACTCTCTTGGCTAAACACCTCTCTGTCTCTCCATCTCTCTGTGTGTCTCATTCTGGCTAGGTCTGTCTATCTTTCTTTCCAGTGTCTAGTCTGGGACAAGTGTCCTGTTGTTAATGGGCATATGGACCAGGGCGAAAACAAACTAGACTGGTTGGACGTCTGAAAGCTTTGACAAGACTTGTCTCTCTCTGTCTGCTTCCTACTGTGAAGAGGCACTACTGTTATGTCTGTCTGTTTGCCCTCTTGACGTCTTAAAATAAGCCAGGGCTTCTGACCGTCGAGCTGCCAATCAATCTGCATTTGTGCAGTAAGTCTGTCCACAGTCCACTGTCTCATCTTAGTGTTTTTAATCAGTGAACAGGAGGGGAGAGACAGGAAGAATGGAGCAAAATTGGAAGCTATACTGCTGTTGCTGTCTCAAAGCAGGAGCATCAACACATCTCTGGGGAAGGTTACATAACCGTGAGGGAGGGAGGGAGGGAGGGAGAGAGAGAGAGAGAGAGAGAGAGAGAGAGAGAGAGAGAGAGAGAGACGAAGAGACAGGGAATCTGTGCCTAAGCATTGGCTCACTTGGGTGACACAGTTCCGCTCCACCGCTTGGCAGGGTGGAGATTTATGACCACCGGGGCAGGCCCCTGTGCCAGCCTCCATGCACACTCACACACCAGGCCCTGGTACAGGCGTCTAACATAACATCCAGACAATAGTCTTCTCTGATATAGAAAAAAGTAAATGCATTTAGCTCACTCATAGGCGGAAGCAGAAGCACGTGAGTGGAATTAATTCACTCTTGGCAGGCTTTAGTGACATGTTTTTACTTTCAAATATAGTTGATCTACTTAAAGAGGTCCTAGAAAAGAGATCATTTCAAACTTTGTGATGTCTTAAGCCCCGTTCAGACCTAAAGAAGCTGGAAAAAAAGCAAAACAAAACTCATTTCGACGCAGCTTTTTTTTGAGAAAGTGGGCGTGTACAAGGTACCTGTCGATCAAGCTGCCTGGACTGGCTTTGAGACAGAAAGAAAACAGACAGTTTGAGCAGATGCGCATTTGAAAGTCTAAAATGTAAAATAGCGACTGTAGAGGAGAAATAATTATATATTTAGTTACATCATAACCTATTTATCGATGAATACAAACTTGTTTGTAAATAACCGAACGGACCGGATCTCAATCCTCCCCCGTCTTCAGTGCTCATCTCCCCCCCACTCCGCTCTCCTCTCCCCCTCTCGAGCGAAACCCTCCGGGCATTTTTTTAAATAGCCGCTCTGTATGTAATGTTAATGTTGATTTAGCAAGAGCATACCGTAGAAATACAATCAGGACAGGACAGGTCGGATCAGGGATGTCCACATGCATATCATACAACTGATATAAAGGCTATTAATTATTGATCTCTCTCACGCACACACACACACACACACACACACACACACACACACACACGCGAGGTGCACACACGTGACGTTAGTTCTTTGTCTATAGATTTGTCTATAAATATATCTGCTAATTTATAAACCGTGTGTGTGTTTAGTCCACGGTCAGAGTCAGCTACGGGGTTCAGTTGTTCACCTCTGCGGTCGGTGGGAACCGGGAGGGGGTAATTTCTGCAGGGGCACTGAGAGAGAACTGGCTCGCAAGTGATCCCCGTGTCGTCGACTCGTCAGCTCCTCCACGGTGCTCACTGCTCCACCACCCCTCCCTCCCCATTAGCGCAGGTTTGCTTTTTATTTAGCAGATGATGTGAAACTTGGGCCACTATAGTAGCCTAGTAGGCATACTTTTATTACTCCATAAATAATCAATATCACACACACACACACACACACACACACACACACACACACACACACACACACACACACACACACACACAGGGATTGTGTTCTATCTATCTATAAATATAGGCTATCTACTGTCTTTCAACTTTTGCTATGAGGTTCATCGATAGGCCTACATGAACGCAATAAACCAATTGAAATGATTCCGTCAAAAAAATATTATCTATGCGATTGGTTTATCGATTCAGAACGCAGCAAACCAATCACAAAACACGGGCAACATATTGCATAAATAGAGGGGGTACATACAACTGATATAAAGGCTATTAATTATTTTTTAAAGGTGACGGTGCAAAAGTTTCAACAATCAACATACAAGAATAAGAATGCAGTACTTCTCCCCAGAAACCGTGCCAATCCACTGGGATAGAACTGGCTCGCGACGGAACACGGAACACAACCTGTTTTCACCGCTTCGACAACTTGTTTCTCATATAAACTTTCATTTCTTTTTTTTTTTTTTTTTTAGATATTTTTTTTGCGGCTTACGCCTTTTATTGATTTTTTAAGGGACAGATAGTAGGCTGACAGGAAACGGGAGAGAGATGGGGGGATGACATGCGGTAAAGGCCGTGTCGGGTTCGGGAGTCGAACCCGCGGCACACCGCGACTGGATCACCAGTCCGGTGCCCAGACCGTTACGCTACGGCCTGGGCCTAAACTTTCATTTCTATCGATAAATATGCTATGGTCTTGCCAAATATCCATTCATATTTCATATACAGCCCATATTTAAAAGGTATTTTTTTTATGCGGAGAATCGGGCCGGACAGCTCTAAGCTAAAAGCTTCAGCTTTTAAAAGCTTCAGCTTTTAAAACTAGCTGAACTAGCTGAACTAGCTTCAGCTTTTAAAAGCTGCTTTAAAGTTAAGTTTTGGGGGAAAAAAAAAAAAAACGCAAAATAAAAAAAGCTGTTCATTCCAAGCTTCAAAACGCAAAAGCTGCTCTGCATAGAGATAACATGGGACCACGAAGCTAAAGCAGAAGCTAGCTTCTTTGGTGTGAATGGAGCTTTTTTAGACTCAGTTTCAGACTGGTTGGTACTGTCTGATTCCCTGGTTGACTGGACAGTGAGGACACATTACTGACTGGTTGCCTGGCTGAGTCACTGGGTGCATGGTGGCCGGGCCAGTTGCATCACTACTAGCAAGCGTAATAAATTAGATTAGGAATGTAGTTCTTAAAAAGTATAAATAAATGGCAGGATAACTGGATATCTGCACGATGAGTGTGTTAACTGGCTCTGATTCTCCAATAACCTGACTCCTTTGATATCTTTCTATCACGTTTAGTGTTTCCGAGGCTGATGCACATTGGGTTTGAGTTTAGATTTTGATGTACAACTGAGGCATCCCTCCTCATGGTTAACTGGAGCCATGTGTTCAGAATCCCTGTCTCAGCTACTCTCATGAGGGCACTTTTAGATGGAAGGTATGAACACGACGCTGTCACGAACCTTAGTTATCGGTTTGGTTGGCTGATGTGAGGTGGCTGACTCGGTTCATGGATGGATGACTGACTGGAGCATTGTCTACCTACCTGCAGGCTAACTGTCAGGCTTGCTGACATCCTTCCTTCCTTGCTGATAGGATGACGTTTAAAGGGATTCATGTTTTAGGTTTTCTGAGCTCAATTGCACCCAAAATACTGAACTTTTTAACATTCAGTAGATTTTCTGTGGTCTGGAGTTTTCTGGCTCAAACAAGTGCTCTCATTTTCCTGCTGACTGTGATGTCACAGCCTGCAAATCCCATATGACAATGGGATATACCAGCAGATGTCACTGTTTTCACTGTTTGCCTGTTTTCATTGCAGCTCAAAAGGCTTCACAGACACAGACGGCTGTAATTGAGGTCATAAAACCTAAAATAAAAACAAAAAATAAAAATAAATAAAAATGAATGTCATGAAACCTTTAAATCATACTGGCCTATTGCAGATTTGAGGGATACAAAAGATTGGGGCTAATGTCTTGTTTTGTCTTTCCTACATTTTGCTAGGAGTGAGGTACTATAACCATTTACCAGCCACATGCATTGCACTGCTGAATGATTGCAAAGTTGGACTATAAAGCATAAAACACAGTGGGCTTTCTTTAAAGATTGAAGTTACATCATTTAGACCAGGCCTAATATCAATCTTACAAACTGGTTGCTGGAGTGTTTACACACTTCATAAAGAGAGAGACACAGGCATGAAGGAAGCATGAGTTCAAGTCTGTTGCTCTCCCCATGTCCGCCATATATGGGGACTAGGTTGGTGGAGGGTGTGTAGCGCCCAGGATCACATTAGAGAATTGACACAGGGGTGAAAAATGGGCTACAAAATCGTGGGATAAAAATGTAGAAAAGAAAAAGAGAGAGACACATTATCTCAGCAGTTGACGGCCTCACTGTCTAGCCACATCCCTCAAACACCGTGAAATATGGCTAATAATGGACATGGGCTGTTTTGCCAACGGTTGCTGTACAAAAAATATATATAAAATAAAAGTGTCGTGGCCACAATGTTGTCTCAATCAATCGCCACTGATTGTCCATCTACTTCAGAATTCACCCATGTATCACAGCCTTAAAAACCCCTATCTACACAACCTTTAGTACCAGACGCGTCTAAATGGTTTGTGTCTATCTGTGATGTGTTTAGGCTGTCTTGGGGGGAAATACTCTTCTCACTGTTGACTCTCTTAGTATCTTCTCTCTCTCCTCCTCTTCTCTTTATTTTCACCATTACTACCCTTCTTCGGTTTAGAGATAGCCAAGACAAGAGAGACTGTCAACAGTCTGTGAAGTAGTTACTGGGTTGTGATGCTTTGCAGACAGCAGCTGGCTTTTCATTGATTCTATAGCTTCACTTGTCTCCTCCCCATCCACCGCTTACATACAGCATTCTCACTTCTGTTCAGTCTTTCAGTCCATTTCTTCTTTCTGCAACTCTCTGGCCTTGAAATTATTCACCATGGAAACCACATGATCAAAACCACAATATATACTTATACACTTAATACAGTAAACATGTAATTGCATTTTCAGGTCGGGATAGCAATTTCATCCAATCAGTAGAGAGAACTCACACTGGATACAGGAAAGATTAACAAGTGAAATTGGAAGTGATGATACAAAGAAGTGAGCAGACAAAATTGACTGAAACTGCCTGGCTGAAATTGGAAAACCACCTGAGACCCCCCAGAACATACACTTCACCTATAGAGCACCGAAGTCTGACGTCAATATTGGTAGAGGGCGCTAAATCCACTGGTTCATGTACTTTTTATTTGCATTGTAATCCCCGTAGGGGGATTTCAGATCGCCTCATATAAGAACTGTGTTTGAAAAAATCATCCATGCCGCTTCACTCATATGGATATGAAGAATCAACTGACGCTCAATCAATAACTGACGCTATTGTTACTGCTGCTGAATTAGTTTCATTTTCGCTAGAAACAGACTACTGTACATGAAATATGAGTGACTGACTGTCGTAAACGATACAGACACACCTCCCCGACAATTTCGCAGAGACAGTTGTTGGACCAAAATTCTTATATGAGACGATTTTAAGAGGACCCCATGTTATTCCATAGAGAAATTACTTCCGTGAACCAGCGAGTGCTATCAGGACTTTGGCGCTCTATACTATCCGAATATAGAACTAAACATTTAGTTTTAAGAATATGACTTACCCAACCTTTAATACTATTAATACAGGTAAAACGTTACACTCCAAATATATGACCCTGCCACCTCATACTGCACGGCACGTACACTTGACTTGTACTCTGCCAGAAAGATCCAATCACACCATGAGAGGCCAGAGAAAGAGATACTCCAGGCAGAGTATGTGCAGTAGCAGCTTAGATAAACCTATCTTTATAGTGTACCTGGAGGTCCTGGAAGCACATGCACACTCACACATTCATAATAGAGATTAGATTATATTGAAATGATAATGAAGCTCCCCTCCACCACAGCGCACGCACACACACACACACACACACACACACACACACACACACACACACACACAAAACACACACACACACACACACACACACACACACACACACACACACACACACACACACACACACACACACACACACACAAAAGCCCTCCAGTCATTTCCTCTCTATGGTTCCACTCTGACTCACCTCTCCACCCTCTCTCTCTGTATCTGTTTGTATGTGATCCTCCCTCCCACCCCTCTCTCTCTCTCTCTCTCTCTCCCCCTCACACTCATGCTGCTTCTCATCCTGTTTTCCTCTATCTCTTTCTCCCACATCCTCTCTTTCCCTACTCGATCTCTTGTCTCTCTTTGTGCAGCTGTTGGCCCAATGAGCCAATGAGAAAAAGGGTGTGTGCTGTTGACATAGATAAAGATCATAATTGTGTGTGCGTGCCTCTGTGCGTTGTGCATGTGTGCGTGTGTGTGTTTTGCTGATTATATTAGTCTGACTCTTTATACGCAGGCAGGTTGACTGACGTCAGTGCAGACAGAGAGTATACGTGGAGAGAAGTTAATGTCACATGTACCCCACCACCCCACCATTGAACTGTGTGTGTGTGTGTGTGTGTGTGTGCGTGCGTGCGTGCGTGCGTGCGTGCGTGCGTGCGTGCGTGCGTGTGTGTGAGCGTGCGTGCGTGCGAGTTCGTTCAGTATGAATTAAGTGTAGCTCATGACACCAGCTGAACACATGCAGGCCGCGATGTGAGTAATCATCCCACACAGTTTGGGGTCACTCACATACAAACGGCACACACATTCAAACACACACACTTAGCCCTGAAATGTTATAAATATTTGGTCTGATCCGAGTTAGCCCTCTGTCTGTCTGTCTGTCTGTCCATCTATCTCCTTCTTTCACTGTGAACTGGTGACTGGTTGGTGACAGATGTTGTAGTATATCTGTGGGGTCAAAGTGCTCTTGAGCTCTGAGCATGATGCAGACATTGAGGATATGTGAAAGTCTGTATCTAGAAGACATACGTATATAGAAAGACCGGTTGAGCTTGCAAACTGGCAAATATATCGCTGGGCAATTATGTTGTGACATGATGATGAGACTGACTTATTGTCTGGCATTTTGAAAGAAAAATAATCTATTGATATTATAATCACAATACGATATCAAAGTCACAATATCGATATTGAGGTATCCATGTTGTCCATATTGCCTTATATAGTCCACAACACATTATTCGTCTCTATCACCATTGTCATCTTTTATTCTCGTTCTCCTTCTTTCTTTATCTGAACTCACAGAGTGTATAAATGGAACCAAGGGGATCTGTAAGGGTCCAGGATTTTACTGTTCGGTCTTCGGTCTTCTTCTCCTTGCTCTTCACCTTCTCATGTTCGTCTTTGAAAATATCGACACCCATTGTTCTGCGTTAATGTCTCCATATTGATTCTAGTCGGTCCCAGCTCTCTTCAATGTCTGTGGAGTGGACACATAAGCCTCCGTGCTAATTGAATTAGGTCAGTTTTTATGCTCTCAGAGTTAAATTAGCACTGAGGATTTGACTGTGGGGGCTGATATGAATGTGCCATTTGGCATTCATTTTGAGACAAAGAAAAGTGTTTGCCCTAGCTTCACGTAACTTTTCTTTTAAGTAGTGGCTGAAAAGGGGGAGTTGTTTTTCATGTCATGGCTGTATTGTAACCTCCATTTATTAGGGCTGTCACAATTATTACTGTACATAATCTCCTGATTGCAATTATTTGTCATAAACGCAATTGTTTTGCATAATCATCCATTGTTTCCATGGTGAACAATATTCATACATTTTGATTTTTTTTTTAAATGTAGTGTCGCGATGCGAGCTTGTAGATTGGCTATTTCCACTATTTTAAAGATTTTTGAAAGTAACAATGCAGTGCAATTTTTGATAGAAATGTAATTTTTAATTGTATGTTCCAATGTTTCAATTTCGGAAAGGTAAACTAAATTGTTAATAGCAATACAGTATACTGCAATTAATTGTCAAGTAAAATATCCTGATCGTGACAGCCCTATACCTCCGTTAAGCGATACAACAACTCCTTCACAAAGGCCTGGCTGCAGTTTTTGTCATTTCTGTTTGTTTGGTATTTGCAAACAGCTAATGGGGAAATTGGAAGAGGTCCAGATTTAATGGTGAAATTGGAGCACACAGGGACAAAATGAACAAAGAGTTTACACAGAAAGTACCATAAATTTGTTTGGAGAAAAACACACACGCCAACAGCATCCTGACCCTCACTTAAACAATGCCACAATAGATGATGCAGTCGTTTAAAAGTAAAGGCCTTTTGTCAAACAGAATCAAGCTATCCACTGTCTAGTATACAGGCAGCTATCTAAGAAGATTAGATCTCACACTATTGTCAAAATGTGGAAGACCATTTTCAGGGAAAGCTCTCAAAGTAGACTGAATTAAAAGGGCATCTTAAACAGTGGACATAATATATACACTCTTGTCTTGAGTATTGATTACGGTCATGTTTCAGAGCTGTAGCCAGTGTTGTTTTCAGCACAAGTTAATGCAGAGATAGACAGTGGTATGAGAGAGAAAGAAGAAAGACAATTAATTAAATTAAAGGGATAAAGAGCCCTTATGGTAGAGTGGTAGAGAGAGAGAGAGAGAGAGAGAGAGAGAGAGAGAGAGAGAGAGAGAGAGAGAGATATCTAGTCATGGCATTAGGGATTAGCCCAGATCCAATGCTTGGAGCATTCTGTGAGAGTGCTCACTGCTCATGCTTAGTTACACAAACACACACACACATATTACTTTCTCACTGTTTTCATTCATCTGTGAGCTGTATGAGGAGAGAGAGAGAGAGAGAGAGAGAGAGAGAGAGAGAGAGAGAGAGAGAGAGAGAGAGAGAGAGAGAGAGAGAGAGAGAGAGAGAGAGAGAGAGAGAGAGAGAGAGAGATCCACATGTAGGCTAAAGGGAGACTGATGAAACCACATCCCTGAATAATTGAAATTGGTGTTGTTATTTTGTCACAAATCAGAAGGCATGACATAATTATAGGATCAGTATACATAGATAGATTAGGCTATATGGCTATGCTATCATTCAGGGCACATAGCATAGGAGCATAATAGCACCAGCCAGGTACCAGGGTTGGAAACTCATCTCATCTCATAGCATCACACTCTCCTCTCCTCGCATGAGCACAAAGACAATAGAAGCATCACAGGTTCAAAATCCCTTTCTCTCACTCACACTCTCACAGTGTCTCTCACAAACACGACACGCGCGCGCGTGCGCGCACAAGTCATTTCTTATCATAATATCAGCAGCATTTCTGCCGCAGACTCACCAACTACTTAGTGAAAACGTCCCACCCTTTACCGGTTTCCGAGTCGGGTTAGCCGCGCCTCCCTCTCTCTCTCTCTCCTCTCGAAAACCTCCAGCGAGAGTCGGTAGGCTATACAGCCTACTATACCGCAACTATCCGGTCCGGTGGGACAAGCGACGACCGCCCCGAGCACTCCCTATCTGGAATAGCCTGCCCTACCCACTGAGCAGGTGAGCTCCACGAAGGAAACATCCCTAAAAAAAGTGTCCGTGTACGTAGGCTACTCCAGTCATCAAACACAACGTCTTTGAAGGATGAAACGATAAATATGCATCATATCGCCGAGGAACCGCAAAGACAGACAGGGAGACTATATCTCAAGAGATAGGTTACGGATAGGCCTAGAGATAGGGGAATAGAGGGGAAAACCGCACTCACTTTGACCCGGGTGGTTAAAGGATGCCCATGTCGGATGGATGCTGCAGTCAGTCAGCAGCAGCAGCAGCAGCAGCATCTCTCTGGGCTGCTCGGCGCGGTACGGAGGGGGCGGCGGGCTGTGGGCTGATGATGTAAAAAGCCTTAAATCATTCAGAAGTCCGCTGCACACCACGTGACCGCCCTCACTGTCTATTATTTATCCGGTATGCTTCCTGGTTCCCCCCGCCTCCCCTCCTCGTCTGCTTTACTGACCGACCGACCGACGACTAGACAGTTTAAAATGAAGGTCTGTGATACAGTAACCCCAAGTCCCCAACACTGACACCTCGTGTCGGTCGCTTGAGGTTACCGTTGTGTGTGTGCGTGTGTGTGTGTGTGCGTGCGTGCGTGTGTGTGTGTGTGTGTGTGTGTGTGTGTGTGTGTGTGTGTGTGTGTGTGTGCGTATGTTATCTCTCTGGTGGTATGTTATCTCTCTGGTAGGTTAGAAAACTAACCAGAGGTCTGATGAGTTGACAGACCACAGGCTATTATCTTTAACACGTTAAACACAACGTTTTAAGGACCACCTCACCCATTTCCAAACCACCTTCACAATAATTGGTTATGCACGTGACATCATCATACCCGGAAGTTATGCGGAACACCTACTAACGCGTCCTTCGAAAGCCTACAGCTGGTTGTGGCCAGTAGCCACTTTGAGTGGCAATCGGGGAAAACGACCTCGCCAGAACATTATTTGCTATTCTCTGCCTATCGGGTCGCAACTTCAATGGCCCCGAGTCGGCTAAGAGAACTTTGCAACGTTCAACACTGCAACTTGCTCGCTTTGGCTCACTCGGTGGTGTCTCATGTAGCTCAAGTTCGCTTGAGACGGCGGGCCTCCGTTGCGGTCTATAGTCCATAGAGTAATATATTTAGGTCTAGTCTGCAGTTGTTGGAGGCGAGAGGCAGAGAGGGACTTCTGCGTTGGCCACAGATGCGCGGTGTACTTTCAGGCCTTGACAGCCTATACATCAAAACAGATAAGTCCTATCTGATTGCATTGACGTTAAAAAAAATGAAACTCACTTTGCCACTCACTTTATGCATATACTCTCTATAGAGCATAGCAGTGGGCGTGGTTTTCTGGACCCACTGAAATCTCTCCAATTCATTTTTCAGATCTACAAAAATATTTACTGGTATATAAATTATTCTAAGCCTATAGAATCAAGCCATCCAGGATCCTGGTGAATCATGACCATAAGACCTTTGATTCTGTGAAAAAAATAAAGTAAAGAAAAAAATTACCATTTATTTATTCCTAGGCTATGATATAGCTACATTTATAAATAGGCCTACCATTTTTTCACAGAATCTAAGGTTTTATGGTAATGATTCACCAGGATCCTGGATGGATGGATTTTGTAAATCGCATTGGGAATAATGAATGGCCGGTCCAGAAAACCATGCCCACTGCTACGCTCTATAGAATGGTGCCATTTCTACTGTGTCTCAGAGGAGGGCTGGTGGAAGTATTTAAAACCTTTTTTTTTTTTTAATGTTTTTTATGGAGGGACAGACAGTAGGCTGACAGGAAATGGGGGGAAGACATGCAGTAAAGGCCGTCGGGATCGGGAGTCAAGCCCGCGGCACACTGCCAGACTGGATTGCCAGCCAAGGTGCCTGGACCACTGAGCCATGGCCCAGGCCTTTAAAACCTTTTTGATGATTATGGCTCATGAAAATCAAAAAATCCTATCTCAACAAATTAGAATATTTTACGCAGACGACTGAAAAAATGATGAGAAATGTCGACCATCTGAAAAGTATATTAATGTATGCAGTCAATACTTGGTCTGGGCTACTTTTGAACAAATTATTTCATCAATGTGGCGTGACATGTTGAGGTGTTATGGAAGCCCAGGTTTGCTTTGATAACAGCCGTGAATGCATTTGTATTGTTGATTCTCATGTCTCACACCTTCCTCTTCTTGACAACCTAGATTCTCTGTGGGATTCAGGTCAGGCCAGTTACTAGTTTTGGCACTGTGGGCATGGGGTGCCAAATCGGGCTGGAAAGGAAAATTGGCATATCCATGAAGCTTGTCAACATACTGAAGCACAATGTACTCTAAAAAGATGGCTGTGAACCAGTGTTAAGTTTTCACTGTCAGTGGATCAACACCAGAAAATAACATGGCCAGAGTCTCAACACAACCATCTATTATGATATTTTGTGTGTGCCTTCGTACATGTATTTAAGCTTTATGTTGATGCTGATCTTCCTTTTCAGGCAGCACTTGGCACCTGCCCACAGAGCCAAAACTAGGGTACTAGTAATTTGTGTACTGACCATGGTATTACTGTGCTTAACTGACCATCCAACTGGCCTGACCTGAACCCCACAGAGAATCTAGGTTGTATTGTCAAGAGGAAGGTGAGACATGAGACTCAACAATACAAATTCATTTACGGCTGTTATTAAAAAAGCCTGGGCTTCCATAACACCTCAACAGTGCCACAGGCTGATCACCTCCATGCCACACGCCATTGATGAAATAATTTGTTCAAAAGTAGCCCAGACCAAGTATTGACTGCATACATTAATATACTGTTCAGATGGTCGACATTTCTTTTTTGTTAGTGGTCTTGTAAAATATTCTAATTTAGCCAGTTAGAACTGGGTGATTTATACATGGATGTGATGACGTGATGAGTCTTGGTCTTTAAACCCTTCCTATATGACATTGTTTTCTTGCTTTAACCAGCACCTCCCACTGGATGTGCATGAGTGCTGTCTAATTGGAAACCTACAGTATTTTATTAGGCTACAGTATCCATCTAAAGAGTAAATTTAAAGTACTTATACAGTATACTACTGATTATTATACTCAGTAAGAAAATATGAACTGCTTCACAGTATTTTACAAACCTGATGACAGTAAAATAGACAAAATGGCCTCATGCCTCCATTTCTTTGCAGTTGAAATACTACAGTGCAAATTCAGAGACCAGCTGGCTTGTTTATGAAATTATAATGCCTTTGACAACCAGCAATGCCCCCAACCCATCCATCTCTTTCTTACCATTTCCGTCTTATCAACTGAATTTGATATTTCCCCAAATACACAAACAAAATGACTCAATTTATCCCAGGCTGCCAGGCGCCATTCCTGTCATTTATCAGCTAATTGCTTCACTGTAATGAAGTGGATCAATAGATGTGAGAATAATCAGGCACAGTCGCAGGCCCAGCAACAACTCACTCACCCACACAACTGGTGGTGGAGGTCAAAATAGGCACATCTCCCCCATAACCCCGTCTGGAAGGCTGGTGGTGTATAGGTCAAAACAGACACGTGTAGGCGGGGATGCATATTGAAAACACCTTTACATGCAAATGTTTTACTGCTGTAGAAATGTGAAAATAATAAAGCAATGTGAAAGTAAAACAGACATGTCTGTCACACACAACTAAGTAATGGCAACTTCCATCCATTAAGATATCTCTCAGGCGTTTTCTGGACATCTGACATTTTCCACCGATACAGAAAACCTGAGTGAGGGAGGCCGGCTTTGTGATGCTTCAATGGTGTTTAATGTCATGGGAGAGTCATTTCTTACTGAGGGCAATTATTGTGAGTGGTGTAAAGGCTTGGTTTGAATTATTAAGCCCACACTGTGCTCTGATCAAATATTCAACACAAGAATATGTTATTGGCCATAGATAGAGTACTTATAAGGTAATTTGCATGTATCTTCTGTGTATGCACGTGTATGTGCTCATGCATGCAGTATGTGCCACTGTCAATGAATGTGAACCCCCATGCCTCAGTTGCAGTGGACTCTTTAAAGGACCACTTCACCACTTTTAAACCTATCTTCATATAATACGCAATTCTTTTATACTCGGTCTGTGTCTCATAGGAGGGCTGTGGGCAGTTCAGAAACTGTCTTCCAGTGACATCATCAATGGGGAATACAAGCTAATAAAAACTGCAGGCTTTCTTGTCCTGAAAAGTTGCAATGCGAAAATGGAAGCCATCGTTCGCACGATAATGAAAATCTAAACTTTTTTGTAAAAAAAATCTTGTTTAAAAAATAATCTGCCTAATGATGATGTCACTGGAAGACGGTTTCTAAACTGCCCACAGCCCTCCTATGAGACACAGACTGAGTAGAAAAGAATCGTGCCATTTTATCATGATTATTAGTGAGGACCTATTATATGAAGATAGGTTGAAAAGTGTTGAAGTGGTCCTTTAAGTATCAAGTTTAGTAGTCTATGGTTCAAAAAGATATTTCCACATTTGTCACATCAAGAAATATTTCCGGCAAGCACTGGTGTGTGTGTGTGTGTGTGTGTGTGTGTGTGTGCGCACGCGTTTGTGCGTGTGTGTGTGTGTGTGTGGTTAGCCTTGACATGCTAATGCCTGGAGCAGCCATTAGCATATTGTGTGTTGACGCTGTCATTTGGTGAAGTATGTTGAATTAATGCAGACCATGTGGACTCAATGCTGTCCGTGTGGACCATAACCACAACCTTATACATATTACCCTGGGGCGCTTGGTTAAGCAATGGTAAAGTTCCTGCCCACCACACCACAGTGGAGACTTAGTCTAGAGGTTCGAACTAAGCCCTCAAAACCGCAGAGGATTTGTGAAGCCATAGAAGCCTGGTGGCTACATTTGGTATTGCAAGAATTATAGCATTTAAAACGCATGCTTCTATCGTCTGTACTCTGTAACCCTAGTGCGCCTGCTCTATTGGCTCCAACGTTGGAGTCAATCCCTGAAGAGGAGGACGTCCGGTGGCGGGTGCTTCATGCACTAGTGAGCAACTTTCATTGAACTGAATAGGTGGGGTCGGGCTGTCCGTTCTCTAGAATGTCAAGATATTAAAATTACTGGTTTCGAACCCTCCGCGGTGCATCTGGCTTGGCCGGGCATTCAAATAACACAATAGAGCACCAAAGTCCTGACGTCACTCGCTCATCTCCTCGTTTGCAGAGGTAATTTCTCTATGGAGATTGGGTCATCTTAAAATTGTCTCATACAAGAATTGTAGTCCAAAAACTAACAAACTGTCTTTTTGACAAAATTGTCGGGGAGGTGTCTCTGTATCGTTTAAGATAGTCAGTCACTCATAGTTGATACAGTCTGTATCTAGCGAAACTTTTACTAATTCGGCATTTAGCGTTTTCTCGCAGTCTTCATATGAGTGAAACCGCCGGGATGATTTGTTTATTTTTCAAACACAGTTCTTATATGAGGCAATCTAAGATCCCCCTATGGGGATTATAATACAAATAAACAAATACACAAACCCATGGAATAGTGCCCTATAGCGATATTGACGTCAGACTTTGGTGCTCTATAGAGCGTCGCAGTGGCGTCGCAGTGGCCCAGGAAATGGTTCTCCATTCATTTTCTCCATAGGCTTTTCCTAAAGTATTTATTTAAAGACGGTTACGCCGCGGACAAAGCCAACTCGGATCGTGACAAATCATGACAATAAACACAATGTTTTGGGCCGATCAAATAATTTATAAGAAGAAAAACAACAAAGAAAGTGTTGTAACCTGCCGTTTCTTTCTACTTTCTAATTATTTGTTTGGCCCAAAACATTGTGTTTATGATTTGTCACGACAAGAGTTGGCTTTGTCTGCGGCGTAAACGTCTTTAAATAAATACTTTCTGAAAAGTCTATGAGGAAAATGAACGGCGATTTCTTTTCCAGGTCTCTCAAGGGGGCGGGACTGCGACGCTCTATTGGCCGTGTTCACGAGAGGGAAAAGTCTCTGTCACACCACTAGCGACTCCTACAGGTGTCGTGCTCACTGCTCACCTACACCTGTCTGTCTGTCTGTCTGTCTGTCAGCAGCTGCACAGCCTCCTGGGGCAGGGCTTTCTGCTGCTATAGTAATCATTCTAACATCACACCCTCTTTTATTTTCACTGCCCTGCATAACACACGTGCATATGTGGCAACGATATGCCTCCATTCTGCTGTTGTTCTATCTGGCTCTGCTTCCTTTCTACACAGCTAAATGTCAGCTAACTCTGCCGTCCAGCATGTGTGCGTGCGTGTGTGTGTGTGTGTGTGTGTGTGTGTGTGAGAGAGAGAGAGAGAGAGAGAGAGAGAGAGAGAGAGAGAGAGAGAGATGACTCACTATCACTGCCACCTCGGCAAAGGGTTGGATGGGGCAAGACCTGAACGCCTTTACCCATAATCCAACACTGCAGACTGATGAGGCCACTGGGCTTCGGGGCTTGAATGACCCCTTGTATCTGTCAGATCGTAACCAGTGGGAACAAACGAACACACACACACACACACACACACACACACACACACACACACACACACACACACACACACACACACACACACACACACACACACACACACACACACACACACACACACACACACACACACACACACACACACACGTCCACATTTTAAGGCTATGACTCACCCCTACAGTATTGTGGGAGGTTGAATCTTGCCCCAGGCATTTGATCCCATCTAAAGTATAGATATGGGGGCACGGTGGCACAGTTGGTAGTGCTGTCGCCTCATAGCTAGAAGGTCCTGGGTTCGATTCCTGCTCGGGGCGCTGTGGGTGCTGGCGGCGTGTTTCCTCCTCCGCGTCATCAGTGCCCATACCCGAAGGTGGGGTTGGTGAAAGGGCTTTTCTGTGTGGAGTTTGCATGTTCTCCCCGTGTCCCCTAGGGTAGGTACCCTCACAAAAACATGCAGTAATCCTGGTCTCTAAACTGCCTCCCCCTGGCCAGCCGGGGCGCCTGATGGAGGGGAAAGGAACTGGTTGGAATAACGTGTTCCTTCCACGCGCTACGTCCAACCAGGGAAACTCCCCCCTGTCAGGTGTAAAGGAGCAACTTGGACACTCAAGCATGAGTTCAAGTCCGTTGCTCTCCCCAGGTTGGCGGAGGGTGTGTAGAGCCCAGGATCACATTATATGATTGACACCGGGGTGAAAAATGGGTTACAAAATCGTGGGATAAAAAATATATTAAAAAAAATTAAGTATAGATATGTGGGTTTTCCTTTAGTGGGAATAAAAGTCAAAGACCCCTCTGTGATTGGCAATTAAATCTGACAAAGAGCTGTGGGTGTTTATTGCAACCCTAGTCGCATTTACTATGAAATCGTGCATTTCCAGTCAGTCAGTCAGTCACGCCCCATATATGGCCATGCCTCGTCATCAATATTAAGCCCATACTGTATATGGAGATCCCTGATGTCATCAATATTGGCCAGCAACTCTACATCTCACCTCAAACCCTTAGATCTCCATATATGGAGCTGACCAGTTCTGACATTTCATGTACAGTACAGAATTCATTCATTATGTTGACCCAGGTGGATATGTTGATCTGACCCCCCATTCCAAAGCGCCAGCGCTCGCCCAGCAGTCTGCTGTCACTCAGACGGATGCGACCTCAGGAGTCTTACTGGTGTCTTTGTCATGTGTGTGTGCGTGTGTGTGTGTGTGTGTGTGTGTGTGTGTGAGCAAGAAAGCGGGAGAGCATATGTTCGTGTACAGTACAGAACGTACATCTGTGCATGAGTATAGGCTACACCGCTACAGTATATGTTCATACTTATACTTATAATGTTCCTGCAAATGCAGCAATGTTTAATCCAGACGATAACATTTCTTATGCTGCGTTCACACGGGCAGATGCAAAAGATGCAAAGATCACAGCATCATTTGTCGCGTTGTCGCTGCCGTCATCAAGCATGCGTCCGTAGTGACGTGTGTCATTGCAGCTACAGTTGGATTACAGCTACTTTGCACCTTTGGGAAGTTGAACCTTTGCACCTTTGTATCTTCATGTCGCTGGCTTTCATTGACAATATCTTTGCATCTGCCCATGTGAACGAAGCATCATATCTGATGACCTGCACGAAGAATCGAAGATCGATCAAAATGTTGTGTTAGCCTGTGTGATACTCTCACAAAGTGTGAAATAGCTTTTATTTTCTTTGGAAATGTAAATGAATTTTGGTTAAAAGTATTGTCTAGTACGTTATCACCCTGTAAATGAAAAGGATTTAATATTTAGAGCTTCCTCCAGTGCCTTCCTTCTACCAATCCCGCTCCTGGATGCACCGAATTTGGCTTGAGGCACGGTGGAACGATTCCACTGGAACCCCTTTTTGCATAACATTTCTTATACACAGTGAGTTGGTTTTATAAATAGTTTTCTTACACTGACACTTGAACTTTGTCAGCTGACTTTTGGTGTTTGTTGTTATTTAATCATAATTCAGTCTGATGGCTGCCTTCAGCCATGTCATTTCCCACAACACCCTGGTGTTCATCATGCGTTCATCATAAGCCCCAAGGGTATAGTTCAGCTCCAGGTTATTTTACTTTGTTTATTTAGCCGGGACAGCACATACAGTATTAACGAACAATACATGTATGCATGATGTAATGTAAATACACCAGATTTAGCTAAATCCGTTGCTCATTTGCACCTGTAGTCCCCAACATAAAACAATGTAGACACTCGGGCAACAAAAAACATAATACATTACAAGAAACAGTAATATGCAACAGCAGTGTCTAGAGTGGTGATGGTGGTGGTGGTGGTGGTGGTGGGTCTGAGGGGATTCTTACAGTATTATTCTTTCATGGTTACATCACCCCATGAAGATTATTTCATTATGGAGTCTAATCTGCAAAGACACTACTGTATATTGGTCTCCGCTCATTTCCACAGTTATTTTTTCTCAGCATTTGTTTATCAGGGGAGGTTTTCTGATAGGAGCTTACATACTGTACAAGCACGTATACAGTATGTAAGCTCCTGTCAGCAAACCTCATCCTAATAAATGGTCCATGTTCACTCGCTATTCAAACTATATCCAGTTCAACAGTCTCGTCTATCTTCTACGTCAGATTGCATAGCCTGGTCTGCTGCATATGTATCTATTATTCATCAGTAACCATCACAGTACAGTCTCCAGTCTCTCTCCCTCTTATACCACATACTGTAGTTCCCTGGTACTGGGAGTGTGGAAAAGAAAGATGGAGAGAGTGAGACATACAGACAGAGAGAGAGAGAGAGAGAGAGAGAGAGAGAGGAGGAGGAGGAGAAGTAACAGAAAGGAAGAAAATGGAATCAGCCAGAGGGCATGAGAGAGAAGAAGGAGAAAGGAAGACAATGAGGGGCACACATTAAAAATAAGAGTGAGCTACAGAGAGGAGAAGTGAAAGTAATTTTCCTTCACACACAAGTTGCTTCTGACGTTGGTGTATTATAGACCAAGACATCAATCTCTTACAAATAACCTGTCAACAAAATACATAAAACATTTATTGCATTAATTGCTGTGACTAATCACATTTTAATTGCTTTTAAAATTTGGAACCAAATTACCACCAAATGAATGAGGAATCCACACAAAAGAGTTATATGCAGTGGTGTAGTCTAGTGGGGTCTTGAGAAGTGGGTGCACTTTAACGACACATTTCAAGCTGGTCTTTGATGCAAAGAAACAGTGTTAAAACTCAAATGCTGCCAGAAATTATAATGTAATTATATTTATTCACAACAGCATATTTCATATGCTCTACTCTACTTTGTATTAAATAAATCCTTTTCTAAAATATCTTCAAAAATGCAGATTTCGATACCATATTTGACATGCCAAGGTAAAAAGTAAAAACACATCATGTTAGAGCTAAAGTTATGTAACTTTAGATAAAGCGTTATACACTGTAGTGGTCTAACTATGAAAAGAGTAAACAGTATTTTGGAGTTGAGATAATGATTGAGAAGATCTGCCCTATATCATTGTCACAGGGCAGCCCGTGCCCTATACACTGATTGAGGATACACTTTTAAGTACACAGGAGCTTCCATTTGACTAACCTAGCCGGCCGGCTTTAGAAATGACTGTGTGGAAGACGGAAGTGTTGGTCATGGACAGTGGTACATCCTGGTATTTCCCAATGCATTTTAATGTTTGAAGTGTTCTGTTTATTTATTGATTGGTCACCTCACCTCATCAGTGCAGGCACGCCTCTCTAAATTGGAGGGTGCCAAGTATTGTAGAGGAGGAGGGGTGTGTGGTCTGTCTGTGTGTGAAATGTAACTTATATTTTGTTGTACAACATCCTTTGGGTTAGGTTAGTCATAGGCTATGAGAATGGATAGCTGGGTTAATGACTTAATTGATTGCATGCCATGTGGTAGGATCCACTCTCCTGTAATTGTTTTGGAGGATTCGTTTGGGAGTAAATAAAACACCCCAAACTTTGCATTTCTGGACATTTTTTGGAGCCTTGAGTGTACATTAATGATCTCTGGTGTCGATCCTACTCAATAAAGGTGAGGATATGCGACGATCCCAATGTAGAGATCCTGGGCATGACGTTAAGACCTTTCTACCGACCCCGCGAATTTGGATGCGTTCTGCTGTTTGTTGTTTATGTGCCCCCAAAAGGGCCAGGAAGAGCTGCACAAGCAGCAAAGACCATTGCTGACTGTGTGCATGAGCTCCAACTGCAGTACCCGGACGCACCAGCAGTCGTGCTTGGAGACTTAAACCAGTGTTATCTGGACACTGTGCTGCCGGGATTTGAACAATACGTCAAGGATGCAACAAGGAAAAATAATATTTTGGACAAGTGCTATGTAAACATTCCAAATGCATATGTAGCCAAGATTAGGCCACCGATAGAGACCTCTGACCACAATGTTGTGTGCATGACCCCAGTCTATAAATCAAAATTAAAAAGAGGGAAGCCAGAGAAGAAGGTAGTCAGGACATGGACAGATGACAACAAGGAACAACTTGCAGCATGCCTGGACTGGACTGATTGGGACACGTTCAGAGATGGTTCATTAGATGAAATTACCACAGTTACAAATGATTACATTAATTTTTGTGTACAGTTGGTTGTTCCTACAAAGGAGATAAAAATCTATCCAAACAACAAATCATATGTGACAAAATATATTAAAAATGTAATGAATGAAAGGAAAACAGCTTTCATAAACAAAGATTTTGGTGCACTTAAAGTGGCAGATAAAAAGTTAAAAACGAAAATGAGGCAGGCAAAATTGGCACATAGACAGCGTCTGGAGGATGCGTTTAATGCCAATGATCACAAAAAGGCATGGGATACAATGAAATCTATGACAGGAATGTCAATCCCAACAAAACTTATTGTGACCGAAAATGAACTTGTCTTTTCCAATGACCTAAACACCTTTTTCGCCAGATTTGAATCATTGGACAATTCCTCAAAGTGTACTGAAATACTCAAGGCTGTAACACCTGGATGTAAGGAAAGTGTTTCAGTGTACTAACACAAGGAAAGCTAATGGGCCAGATGAATGCAGTGCTTTTCTCCTCAAACACTTTGCATCTGAGCTGGCTCCAGTGTGGCAACCAATATTCCAATCCTCTGTAGACACACACACAATTCCCCTGTCTTGGAAAACCTCACACATAAAACCACTACCCAAAATCTAATGTCCAAAAGAACATAAGGATTATAGACCCATAGCTCTCACTTCAGTGATTATGAAATCACTTGAAAGAATACTGTTACAACATCTTGTCAGTATAACTAAAGACAAATTCGACCCCAGTCAGTTTGCATATAAAAAGGGTTGCGGTACAGAGGATGCGGTTGTGACACTGGTCCACTTAATTACAAAACACCTAGATAAGTCAAATAAGAATCATGCGAGAGTGCTATTCTTAGACTTTTCTTCAGCTTTCAACACAATACAGTCTGATATACTAGTGTCAAAAATGGTACAGTTGGAACTGAATCCATACTTAATTCACTGGTATGCTTCTTTTCTTACTAACAGAGTACAGAGGGTGAAAGTGAACACAACCCTCTCATCAGCATTAACTACTAATGTTGGTGCTCCCCAGGGTTGTGTAAGCTCAGCTGTACTTTTCACCCTATATACTGACAGCTGTCGTATTGAGGAATGCCTGTCTGAATGTCGCACTGACACACCAGACCAATACATTCTAAAATACTCAGATGATACAGTTTTGATTTCTCTCCTAGATAGTTCCAGTGATCCTGAACTGCACCAACACAGAGTAAATGAGGTGGTTGAATGGAGTGATAACAACGCTCTCATCATTAACACAAAAAAGACAGAAGAGATTGTTTTTGGTGCACCACCAGAGATACACAGATCCCCCATTACTATTCATGGTGAACCGATCAACCAGGTATGTTCGTACAAATGATCCTTCGGTGCTAGTAGACGGATTATTTTGTTTTTCACTTCTGTTATTATGAGTGTTCTTCAGTACTGTAGTACCACCTGGTATGGATGTTTGTCTGCAGCCCTAAAGTCACAACTGCTGCAACAACTGAACATTTGTTCAAAGATTGTTGGACAACAACTTCAGAAACTTTATACATCCACGTATGATAACAGCATCCTAAGGTTAGCAAGGAATATCACCTCTAATACTAAGCATGTGATGTATGGAGAATATAGGTTGCTACCTTCAGGAAGGAGATATGGTGTACCAGCATACAATAAGGTCAGACTAAAGAGGTCCTTTGTCCACCAGTCGACCTTGAGGCTTAATCAGGAGTTGTAGTAGCCACAGGACAATCTAAGCGGTGGATATTGCTCATGTCTTCATGTATATGTAAATTGTCTTGTTCTTTGTGTTTTGTATATGTGTTCTGCATACTTGGCTGCTGTGTCGCAAGACAAATTTCAGTGTGAACTGACAATAAAGTATTATATCATATATCATATGTCTTTCCTTGTTAATTCACCTCAAATGCGATGTTATTACTGAACAACTCCTGCTGTTTTCTGGCTGTTCTGAGCAAAAGTCAAGCCAAATTGCAGGGAGAGATAGAAAGAGGAAACCCAATATTATTATTATTTTACCAGAACAATGTCAACAACAATTTGGCACACTTGTCATCTTGACCAAGACCTACTCTTTATTTATTTTTTAGTGGTGCAACCACTCCTAAGAGAGAGAGAGATTGAGAGAGAGACACACACAATATGGACACCAAATCTACTATAAATCACCCCATTGAATGGAAAGGAATTGCATACAAAATGTGTATGCAATTCCTTTGCATCCCCAGCTCACCTTGGTTGTAGAGAATTCTCCCAATGCTATGGAAGTACTCTGTTACAAGTGAAAGGCTTCAGTAAACGTACAAAGGTATCGGCATTAAAACTTGCATCAACAAAGTATCAGTAGCTCATGCATGGCCCAATTATTTTGTCAAACCTTCATTGTGAGCAGCTATATTGGATAGTCTCGATTTGGGCTATTGTTTTATATCCATATATCCATACATTATGATTTTGTAAACATGTTGGTCTACCTCCAAACAGACAAGGCCTTATGTGGCCCTCAAGGGGGAGGGTTATGAAACACTGGCTTGAAGAGCTGTATGCTGAAATAACCTGTCATGGACTTTCTAGCTAAATAGTACAGTATGTGTACTGTATAGTATGCAGCAGAAGCAGTATGTGGGTAGCTCACATTTGTAATTGGCAGCGCTGTGAGCTAATGTCACCCAGTCCCTAGACACTCTTTGAGCACGCAGAGTCCAGTCCCATGATCCTAGCTGTCTCTTTTGAGGTTTTCCGTTGCTGCAGGGTGGCCTCTACTCCGACCTGATCATTAGTGATGGGCTTCCACCGTATGTGTGTGTGTGTGTGTGTGTGTGTGTGTGTGTGTGTGTGTGTGTGTGTGTGTGTGTGTGTGTGTGTGTGTGACCAGTACACCACACAATGGGAAACAACTTATCTCCCCATATAACATTTCGGTAGGGGAGATGCCTTGACACAGATTATTTATTTTTAATGAAAAGTTTATCCCACCATTTCTGTAACCCATTTTTTTCACCCAGTGCCAATGTCCCTCTGCCAACCTGGGGAGAGTAACAGACTGACCTCATGCTTTCTTCAATGCATGAGGAGTCATTCAGTGTTTCCCCCATTTCTGGCACCCCGTGTGTGCAGCGTGCGTACGTGGCTGCGTGCGTTGTGTGTGAAGTGGTGTGAGCTTGCTGTAGGTTCAGTCTAATTGCCTTCAACACTGATCTGATGCCACTGACTGGCTGCACAGTACCCTGAGGGGGTAACCATGACAATGTGTGTGTGTGTGTGTGTGTGTGTGTGTGTGTGTGTGTGTGTGTGTGTGTGTGTGTGTGTGTGTGTGTGTGTGTGTGCAATTGTGCAGAGGGCTAATGGTTGTCAGTGGGGCGGGGCACTACAGAAAACAATGCAAATCTCGGTTAGGGGTTGTGAAGCACAACGCTGATGGTGCTGTCTTATACAACACAACAGAGATGGAAAGACTGCAGTATCCAGGCTGTTAATTCAACTCTTGAGAGAGTACAAATGTCTGCCCGCTTGAGTTTTTATGTCCGTGTAAGATCTGGGCGTCCGGTTATATACCTGGTGGGTGGGGAATCTGGGGATACAACCTCACCTTGAGCGACAATGACACGACCCAATGAAATTGGGTGGCTGGACCCCCTATGACGCTCTCCTTCAGTTCACTTATCTAGCTGAGATTACTGAAGTAACCTGAAGTTGCCTCTGATTTGTCTTCCTGAACTAGTTCTGCAGGCTTCACATCATGTGTTGAGCGCATGCACATACTGTACAAGCATGTGTATGCATGCTGAATGCATGTATTGTGTATTTTATTTACACGTGTTTATGTATTGTGCTAGTACAGTATGAAAGTGCATGCATGTACTGTACAGCATGTGCTCTGCAAGTTCTCTCCTGCTTGCATGTCTGTGCTGGACAGAGCAACAGAGAGATCACATACTCTATAACACCACTGAGTTCATTCATGTCCAAGTTATTATAGATCTGCAGGGGACGGCTTGTCCTGTACTGTACTGTACAGTAGGTGTGATAGTGTGTTTTCACTCAGGGGCCCATTCAGACGGATCCTGTTACCCCAGGCGTTGGAGGACTGCTGCGCTGCCGACTCCACTATCTTTTCATGAGGACCATGAATGGAGACGGAAAGAAGATGAAATGTTTGCAGAGGGATGTGATGTATTAGGACGACATTTTTGGCAGCCAGAATCCATACCAATTCTGATTTGTGGCCAATCCAGATTAGAGTCAAATTGTTTTGTACATGCAGTCAACAGCATGCACACACATGAAACTGATAGAGCACCGAAGTGTACTTTTTATTGTCTCCACCAGCCGAAGGCATGGGGAGAGTATGTTTTGCACTCCGTCCGTCCGTCCGTGTGTCCGTGTGTCCGTGTGTTCGTCCGTGACCAGCTAATCTCAGCCACCGTTAACCCGGTCGATGCCAAATTTTGCACACACACTCCCTGGATGCCAACCATGAACCTCTGCCCCAAACTTTCCAGAACGGCCTGTTATAGCGCCACCAGGAGGCCGCTTTGTGCAAAACAGGTTTTTGCACAGCACACCTACAGATTTTGTCCAAACATCACGCAAATTGGTACACAGTCTCTCTAGAGCCATTCAACCAAACCGGTCTTTCATATTTCTCACACTCCATCCTGATTGGTTAAGATTGGCTTCCAAAGTTCACAGGAGTGCTCAGTTTCAAACAAAATGCTGCAAATCATGAACACATCGCGTGATTTCCGTGAAATTGTGCACCCACATTCCCACTAGGCCGAGGACAAAATGCCACATGAACAATTTCAACTCAGCCTCAAGGTGGCGCTATAACTGGCCGAAAAGTGTTTTTACCTCTAACTGCACGGATCTGTGGATAACCTGGTGGAGACCTGTGCCCAGAAGGGCACTTTTTCTAGTTTGCATTGAAATCCCCATAGGGGGATTTTAGATCTCTTCATATAAGAACTGTGTTTGAAAAATAAACCGATCATCCCGGCATTTTCACTCATATGGATATGAAGCATCGACTGAAGGTGGAAATGTACAAATATACCCAAAGAGTAACACAATAAGCGCTAGAAACAAGTCCAGAAACTGGCTGTATCAAATATTAATGGACATCATTAACGACGCACAGCCACCCCCCTGACAGAAAGGCCGGGATGATCGTTTATTTTTCAAACACAGTTCTTATTAACCTGACGCTGCCAGATCCAAAAAGCTTGCTACACAAATTTGTTTCACAGCATTTTTGGATCTGGGATCTCGGGAGCCAATTCGATGACAGGGCTGTTCCTTTTTTTCAAGATACTTGGTAGATGATTGGATGGGACCGTCTGTCTCTCACCGTGTGGGCGTGCAAACACAATCAATCATATTGACGTGTCTATATAGCTTCACGTCCGGTTTCGCACATATCCCGCCCTTAGGTCATGCTGATTGGTCCGGTACGGAACGGATTTTTGTCAGCTCAACTGCCTGAGAGATCCCAGATGATTGCTGTGTTGGGGAACATGGTTACCCAATACCACCCTCATCTGGCAGCGTCAGGTTAAGTTCTTATATGAAGCGACCTAAAATCCCCCAAAAATATATGAACCTGTGGACTGGCGCCCTCTACTGAAAGTGACGTCAGACTTCAGCGCTCTATTTAAATCTGATCTTTGATCTGTTTCCTTATAGTCAGGGAATATTATCAGAACAATAATGTCCAATCTGGGAATAAATTCCTCACCAATACATTTCTTCACCAATGTGTTTCCCTCTGAGAATCTGTGACAGCTGCTGAAAGTTGGGGTACCATTAACAACCTACTGTATAAGGCTTTCATTCTGCTTTAAGTAGCATGTGATGCCTGTGACGGGTCAAACTAGGGGTTTTTCATTATTCTGAATCCATTCAAGCAAAATAAACACTCATTAATTGGGCTAAAAACGGCCATCGCTGTCGTCACAAAATGTGAGGACAAATTTATTCCCAGGTTTTATTAATATATCCCCTATTAGCCTTGTTCAACTGCAGACCACATACAACCAATGCAACTCCAATCTGGATTGAAAATCTACCACATTGAACCTATAGTGTCCCTATTCTGGGCATGTCATGTCTCAACATTTGGCGAACATAGATGAACATGTAGAAATTAATCGTTCTACAAGCTCACAACACATGCCGTTGTGACGCGTTAAACAAGAAATGTTCATGGTGAACTGAAGAGTTAATAGGGTAACAGGTACAGTCGCCCCTTTTCCATCTCACCCTATACTAGTATACTCTATACTATAACTGTAAATAACAAACATAATTCATGTTGGTGATTATAGGTATTATATTAATTTATCATTGTTAAGTTCACTCTGTATATCCACGGGCATAATAGCATGATGCCATTACAAAACATGGGCTACATGGAAGAAATGTGTTTAATAAAACGAAATTAACTGCTAGAAGGTAAAAAGGTTAAGCAGTCACCGTCTCTGTCTCATGTTATTCTTTCTTAATTTTACAGAGTATAGAGATCGACTACTATACAATCAAATAAATCTGTATACAAGATAATTTCAGAGAGGGAGGGAAATACTAAATTAACTGTTAACTACATTAACACATTTCGCGGGGGCGTCTGGTATTCGTTAATAGAAGTAGGGAGTTCTGTGCATGAACAACTACACCGAGCCTATTTCCTATCTGTGACTTCACCCATCACTGTAGTGATGTGTATATACTGCAGCAGAATATTATTTTACCATCCTGTTTTTACTGCAAACACCAATAGGAACATTTGCCATATGGTCAAGAATACCTTTATTTGGCTGGTCCACCAATTCTGGATGATATTGCTATGTAACCGATTGAGTTCCGATGAATTAAGTGACATAATGGGGGTATACATTTGAGAGTTAAAAACTGCATTTCTGAGGAGATATCCAACAGCTCATTGGAAATACTGAATTCACTGCCCACTTAGTAGTCTCATCAAAGTATTTCTCTCCCTAACCATCTGTGTCCTTTGCCAAATAGAAATATTGATATTGCTGCCACATTATATATATCTCCTTATTATCCCCTCTCTCTTCGATTGATGATCAATTACTTCTTCTTAGCATTTGACCAATAGACTTGTGTGAAACTGGCACATAAATGTGTGAAGAAATATATTTCCTATTTTACTGTATTGAACGAAATTTAAACATAACATAACATATACTGAGTGATAACAAGGGAATATATATTGGTTATAATATGGTTGAATATTTAACCCCGAAATGTAGTATACGGAACAGATGTTTTGTTTTGTGCAGTAGAATATGGTCATAAATCTTCTGTTGACATGGTTTGCTCATAGGGGGAGCTGTGTGGAAAAAACATGTTAGCAATAGTTTCAGGAAGTGAGGTACCAGGAACAGCTATAAAGTGCAGGAAGTGAGGCCGCCAGGGTTCAAAAAGGTATCAAAAAGAGTGTTTGGTGGTGGTTTGTCAAATAGACACTTTTAAGGCCAATACAAAACCAGAATCACAAATTGATAAACCTTAATTGAGTAGTGGGGACGGAAAACTTTGAGATTTTTTATATAAGAAAAGCTTGGTCAAGGAACATTTCCGATTTAGATCTGAATCTATTCAGAGCTTTTGGACAAAGTGGAACCTGCTGTGGCCTCCTGACTTGAAGGTTGGGTGAGGAAAATTTTTTCTCTCTCTCTGAGCAATGAATTGCCTTTTTATTTGCTGACTTTATATATTATATTATATTATATTACTGTATATTATATTATATATAATTTATATTATATTAGAAAGTAGCTCATAACATGTCTGGTGGATTTTTATGAAACAAATGCT
>NC_139718.1:25164664-25412164 GCF_964188405.1 Protomyctophum parallelum | reverse complement strand
GCTCTAGTCTACACTCCCTCCACCAACCTGGGGAGAATAACAGACTGACCTCATGCTTCCTTCAGTACAGCTTCTTTTCACCGGACAGGGGTCCGTTTGGATATAGCGTGTGGAAGGAACACGCTATTCCAACCAGTTCCTTTCCCCTCCAGGTGCCACGGCTGGCCAATGGGAGACAGTTCAGAGATCAGGATTACTGCATGTTTTTGTGAGGGTATACCTACACTAGGGGACATGGGGAGCACACAGAAAGGCCCTTTGGCCATCCCCACCCAGGTCAGGAGCTAGCTGTGAGGCGACAGAGCTACCGACTGTTCTTACCTCCTTCTTAATTGTCCTTGATCATGTTTTGGTTTTTTAACGTTGTTTAATTAATTATATTTTGCTTGCATTTGTATTGTGTTCTTCTCTTTATGTAAAGAATGCATTTTGGGCTGCATTTGAACATTAAGAACTCCTTGATGGTGTTCTCTAGCTCCTCATAAAAAGTTGCAACTGCTTCATCATCATAGTCATCGTTGGGGCATACACTTGAATGATGGATATATTCAGGGGAGCCTGCTATAGACATAGGCGTACAGCTGATGACTATATATTTTGTTTTTGTGGACAATAAAGCCACAAGACACTGTGTTGGTGTCTGGGTGTGTTTCATGCAGAACTAATGCTTGCAATGGATTCAGAATCATGAAAAACCCATAGTTTGACACGTCACACTACTTAAAGCACAATTAAAATTTGAAAATGTTGCCTTATATAGGTTGTTAATGGTACCCCACATAGGTCATTCAATGTCCTAATAATGGTGTCATTCTTTGGGAGTGTTGATGTTGATCTTGTCCCAGTAGAGACCCTGTGTATAGTGCGGTCATTAAGTCTTTTTCTGGGCATCAACCGATCCGGTATGCATGTTTTTCCATTATTAAACATCATTAGACAAATAAGCTAGGTGTTGCCTATCTCCTCTCCAAGCTTTCACCAGGCGGTCAGAGGCCTCATGGTTACCCTTGTCTAGTTTAGCCTGCCGGTTGAAGCAGTTTGCTGTGGTGTGGCTCAGTGGCATGCACAGATAGACACTAGGTGGTGCTAGAGCACCTGCCCTTTGCCCTCTGAACAGCAAGGGCACATACTGTAGGCCTACTGGTGGACCATTGATCAATTCTTGATAAAAAGCTTCTAATATATTATTTATGCCCCAAAATATATAAATCTCACAATATTAATTTAGGCAACCGCGGCCGATTCCACGCACTGCACAAGGTGCCCTTTTTTCACTTGAGCACCTGCCCCTCTAAATGTCTGTGCACGCCACTGGTGTGGTTGCAGAAACTTGTTACCTGGAGCCATAGACAAGAGCTGGGTGTTGGTGAGGACCAGTAAGGGTTCGACCAGAACTAGCAATAGAGCTGCGACTGTATCATCCTCAAAGGTAATACCTCTCCAGTACACATACACCACACTGTTTTACACATGCAATCTGGGAACGCATCGCCCAAAAGAAGAGGACAAAACAGCGCCCTCTGCTGTTTGTTTCCTTGAATTTGCCTCTGGAGAATGTGGTTAAGATGTTGTACCATTTGGTCTTCTCTTCTGGTGGGGCGCTATATGTTTACATTCCACTAAAGAGAAATCCCCAAAGTATGTACGTTCTGAATTCCCCTGCCGTCACCGACAGTAGTGCTGCTCGGAATCTGTTCTTGAGAGATTATTACTTGCGCAAGCAGAGCGCGCAAGTACTAGTTTCGCCCGGGACTCGTCCCAGCCGTCCCACCAATTTTGATGCGTATGCACATCCCAGCAACATATACATATACATAGTATATGTATAACTAGCTCTCAATGATGACGTAATAAAGATGTGGATTAAAGGACCCAATGCCAGAGTGTAATTGGTTTTCGACGGTGACATATGTTTTAGTGTTGGGAGGATTAAAGGTAATGCTCCTATGTATACATGTATGTAATCTGGCACCACTGCCGTATCAGGCACAATTTGCTGGGACGGTGCACACGCATCAAAATTGGCGGGACGGCTGGGACGGTGCGTACGTCGCAAAGTAACCACAGTATACCGCTAATCAACTTACAAATTACATATACATAATACATAGTGTATGTATAAAGTACTTGCGCGCTCTGCTTGCGCACTAGTAGGCCTTTTATGGCCTACTAGCAAGTATGCACTCGACAGAGTGCAGTTCTAGTTACACATCAAATGAAATGGATGTGATGTAATTGCCAGGTTACAGTTGTAATGTGCAAAGTAATATAATGTCTTCTTGAACTATCACTGGCACAAGCAGTGTTCAAGTTATGACCTATAGCTGTAGGCTGATTTTGTTGTATTTCCAAGAACATGGTTTGCAACTCTTTAATGTGTGTTCTGTTCGAGTTCCCCGCTCACCCTTTTGAACTCTGTTAGTGTCAGGGTGGGGAAATTGGTGCATGCTATTCCTTTGTTGACGTTAATTCTTAAAGGAGAATTCCATGCTAGAATGCTTTCTTATCTTTCTTACCTTTCTTTGTAGTTGTTACGTCCCCACCAAAGAGGTGTTTTTTTGTGCAAAAACCATAAGCCCTCAATGAATTGCATTGCATTGAATGGGAATTGAATGGGGCTATGGGGTGTTATGCTAGTTCGCTTATTTCCATCGAAAGAAGTAGTAAAGTGTGCTGCTTGGGATATTATTTACATTATGAAGAGAGGATATATACAAAGAAATTATAAGTTTGAGCGATGGAAATAAGCGAATTAGCACAACACCCCATAGTCCCATTCAATTCCCATTCAATGCAATTCATTTAGGGCTTATAGTAGGGGAAATAGCCAATAAGGAGCTTTTGCACAAAATAACACCTGGACCTCTTTGGTGGGGACGTAACAACTACAAAGAAAGGTAAGAAAGCCTTTTAGTATGGAATTCTCCTTTAAGGAGATTCTGAATTGTTGTCCTCTTTTCAACCTCCAAAATGAGGTTTTGAGGAATGGAAATGGTCTGTGGAAACTAAACCAATAATATAAAAACTATATATCTCCAGAGTGTGGCAGAGCAATATCTTATCTCCTGTCAGTTTATGTTAGTCCCTTTCATATCCTGTATGGCATGGCGCAGTGCTGCTGCTGTGCGTGTGCATGCGTGTGTGCGTGTTTGACTGGCTGAGTTTTTTATGACTCTATAAACCCGTGCAGATTCAGTCAGTCCCATGCTTCTAGAGAGCTACTATAATACAATTAGTTATTCATTATCTTACTTTTAATTGCATGTTAAGATTTGGATTTGCTATAAAGTACTGACATTGAAAGCCTGTTTAAATTATTCCGAATTATTGCTGTGTTTACTGCATGCAGTTTTACATTTGTTTATTTATTTTATTATTTAACAAGGGCCGCTAATTTGCATCTGCTGTCCCTGCAGTCAGCTGTCAGTCAGCTGACAGTAGGCTACAGACAATTAAAAATGATACAGACAATTACAAACAATAGAGTTAACCAGTTACATCAGCTACATCATCAATATTTTGTATTAGGAGAGGAGTTTATACAGTATGTGCACATGAACGCATACATAATGCGCACGCACGCACGCACGCACGCACGCACGCACGCACGCACGCACGCATGCACGCACAAACAAAAAACTACTACAATGTAAACTAAAGTCTCCACCAAGAGACCCTGTTTTGTTGGCACATCAACAGCAGCACTGAGATCTCTACGACTATAGCATCAACTACTCAGCCACCCACATTTGATGCTCTCATTATTTACTACAATAAACCACATTTCGGTTTATTTTGCCACAAGAAACAACTCAACTGACATCACCAACACTTGTGTTCTTCAGTGTCTTCCTTTACATTGTAAAGAAAGAGACTGACAGTTTACACCTTCTGTATAAGCCCCTCACCCATCCCCAGTACTTCAAATTCTGATGACACTGCCATACCTCGGACAACTCAATGACAATAACTGTGACAGCTTAGAAAAACAATATTTACACTTCACTGGTGCACTGACAGGCAGGTACCTACAGCTGAACGTGTACAAAAAACAAAACAAAAAGCATAATTCAACCCATCCTTTTGTACTGTTCCCCCATACATTTAAAACATATTGATCATCTCGAACAAAAACAAATATCACCAGCATCACACATACTGCCTCTAAAATCATCGCCTTCCCACACCCCAAACTCCCAAGACAAACAACAGAGCCATCAGGTGCCTATAGCGCTCACAAAAGCAAATTACACTGATCACCTCCACAACCGTCACTTCACAATATTAGCTCCTATGGACGTATATTTGGGAGAGTCTATATTGTCTTTACTTTATGTTCTACGCTACTGTTCCTTGTGTGTCTCTGTTGACCAGATGGTGAAAGGAAATATACAAAAAAGTCTAATCTAACTCTAGTAACGAACCCTGACAATCCTGTATAATTGGCCTAAAAACGCCTATCCAAAGCATGCCCAAAGTAAATCGAAAGTCCAGGCATCTTCCAAACGAGGACATGTGGATACTCCAAATGACACTTGCTAAACATGGTCACAACAATTCTTTCAAATGGACATTTTACACAGACTTCTAAACAACCATGTTGGACTAAATTTGTAGATGTTCGCTTATGCGTGCGGAGGAGTGTTGTATTGCAAGATGTGCCAGGCAATAGAAAAACCTGCTGCCGTTGGCTGGAAAGAGGGGCATGCATGTCTTGTAAACACGGACAATGATTGGCTATGGGCTGTTTACTGGACAGAGAAGTCAGATTTGGGGGAAATTAGATGTCCATCAAACCTTCACTTTGCATTTCTGAAATGGTGTACTGGACTCAAGCAGAATACTTGCAGGATTTGGTCTGTTGTCGAGCGATGCAGGGCACCTCCTGTTGATTTCTTGAAGAAAAACGTGGTTTGGAATAAATATCACTGGGTGAATGTCAGACGTCTGACTTTGCAGTTGATTGTCGTTTCACTTGTGATTAAATTATTTTGCATCATTCGAATCACAGGACCTGTGCAGTTGCTTTCCACTTGGGCCTAGCATGGCTAGGTAAAGCAGCAATGTAAGTGACATGTCTGAAAAGATGCAAACAGTGCCTGCTGTTCAGCGAGCAGAACATTGGACTGTTGACATGTTTAAGCGAGGCAACATGGGTAAGGGAATACATCAGTGAGAGGAATCAGACAATATAAAAGTCAGGGATCTACTGTACGCATCTCTAAATCAGTCAGGGTTCATCACGTTGCTGTAGATGTTGCCCACTACCACCAGGATGCAGAGTATGATGGGGCCAATGATGGCACCCTCTGCACCCAGATAGTAGGCTCCACCTGCCACTGCTAGGCCTGTCAGATAGGGGTGGCCACCCCCTGAGATGTGTGCATAGATGGCTGTGTCTACAAAATAGGTTGGCAGCAAATGGCAGACCAGCAGCAGCAGGGCCTTGACACCCTCCCCTTGAGCCAACCACAGATCCAACATAGCGGGTACCGCCGCCCAGTATGTTCCCAAAAACGGCACTGTACCCAGGATGGCGGCCAACACAGCAGGCATGAAGACAACGCTGATACCAAAGACTGTGTGTGTCAGCCAAGTGTAGAGACCATAAAAGACACCCATTTTCAGAGAGGCGTCAAACACACCTCGGATGGCCTCCTCTACCGACTCGCTTATGATGTTGGAGGAGGGTCCAGTCTGAGACAGTGGTGTCAGGCTTATCAACCATTTTACAGGTTTGTAGTATTCCCCGCTGGCGCTCAGGAGATAGAACAATGTGGTCAGGAAGATCACCACGCTTAGGACAAAGTTCAGTAGGGCTGTGCCGCTGTTGAACAAGACGGTAAGTAGTGTAGTTGTCATGTTGACAAGCAGGCCAACATTCTGACTCAGTACTGCCCACAGATTCGTCAGGACATGTGTCAGAGTCCCAATATTGTCCTGCACAATATAGGTGAACAGGTTCCCCCAGTCCAGGATTTCCCAATAGGTCTTCTGTGGCAGAGAATCGTCGATGTGTCCAGAGTCAGTCACGTCCTCGACAAACCAGGAGTTGTAGAATGTGTCCCAAAGTTCTAGAACCTCCTTTTCAATAACTGCTGCGTCTTTCCCTTCGTCTCCTATAATCGTATTCAGCTTTTGTGTTATCCATTCTCTACCGTGTTGATGGACGTTAATAGCAGCTGAGTTCAAAGCCTTCTGGACCGCCTCCGCCTCTGGGAGCCAATTGGCCCACTCAGGATGGTTGGACACAGTCTCATTGATGAGGTTACTGGTGACTTTGACCACATGAACGCTTTCGTGGTGAAACATAGCAGTGAGCAGCACAGCCATTAACAGCGCAGCCATCATCAGTGCACAGATGATGAAGATGCTGATGAGATTGTCCACAGATTTCTCAAACCACAAGATCATCTTTGTATCGATTCGGAGCAGGAATTGAGCGAGACCATTGATTGGCCCAGGCATAAGGGCATCCTTTCGCACATGTCCAAACCTTTCCAGCCCTCTCCACCACGAGACAAGTGTCCGCTCAACGAAGCTCTTCAAACCAAACTGGACCACCAACTTCTTTAATATCCACACGGCCACAGGGACAGGCAGTAGCTTTAGGATCCATAGATTCAGCCATATCTTAACAAGTATAATGGCCAAGAGCAGTAGGCCGAAATACATGTCACTTGGATTTTGTGGTCTCTTCTCATTATTGAAGAGGCTACCTAGCATTGGAGGTTGGCCCTTGGGGATGCATAGGTTGGAAGACGAATCAGTCTCCACGGTGTCCATCTCATCTTTGCCTTTAGCTGTGGTTTCTAAATTCAGTGGCAAGTTGCTCGAGAAACCATTGCAAATAGTGTCTGAAGTAGACGTAAATGCCTGCCATACGCTTCCTTTACCGGGAACCTTTGGTAACTCTTGGTAACCCACAATGAAGAGCGTGACCACAAGCACAAATATTGGCACTCTCCATGGGCCAGTAAGGGAGACCAAGTAAAACAGGAGGATAGCCCAGACAGGAACAGACAGAGACCTCAGGTAGCACTGTGTACTGGAGCCCCACTTAAAGGTTACTAGCAACATATAGCCCATTACTACAATACAAACCCACCTAGAATGAAAGCAGTCCAGGGTGGTGCCGATGATCCAGCAGAAGTACGCCAGGACCACCTTCACGCCAATGACCCTCCAGAACAGGTAGAAGACCGGGAAGCCCACTGTGACCATCATCAACACCTTGAACCGCTGCACGATCATCCTCCCCATCACCTCCAACACACTGTTTATACACAACGCAGGAATCAGCAGGATACCCACAACTATCGGCGTCCCAGTGTCCTTCAGGCCGTTGAGCCAGGACCGACTGAGGCGGGTCAGGGAGAATTTAAACGGATGGAGGAAAGTACCACACAACACAGCCCAACACAGTGGACGGATAAAGGCCTCCAAGATGTAGTAAATGAGTACAGAGGCCGCAAGACAGATACCCACGAAGATAAACGCCCCGGTATTGTAGAAGGCCTGTTTGAAGTTAGTGTCATATTTGAATACCGAAGGCTGAGTTAGCAGTTGGCTCACCACGTCCAGTTCCAGAGGAGAGACAGATGTCTCCGGCCCAGCGTCCTTTTCATCTGCCATCTTGCCAAATGTTGTTCTCCTTGATTAATTCACCATTAACTACAACTGTGGAGAGCCACCTGTTGTCAGGGTACTTGTAGACTAGTCTATGACATCAGCCATCTATAGTATGACATTAATACCATACCATGATGTCAGACATCTCCATATTGGGTCAGACAGCTGAACAGACATACACTGACCCAAGAAGGAAGAGACGCTGTTAATGTCATGGACATGATGATAATTCAAGTTTCTTTATTAGGAAAAAGACCCCTTGAGATGTATCATCTCGTTTTCGAGGGGCTCCCAACACAGATATATGTAAACAGTAAGACAAAGAAATTCCATACAACATGCATCGACAAAACACTAAAACATTGCAAACCTTGAAAACCTCACAGCCTCAGCATAGAATCCACATTTTGAAATAGTCCAATACAGTGAGTGCAAAAAATAACAAATGATGATGATAATAGTAATAAAATAATAATAAATAAAATAATGTAAATAAAATGGTGATATGATGGCAATCATGGCATATTTACCGAACAAGAACATACAACTTAGTAAATCTGAGTGGAGTGCACTGTCTAGTGTGTTGTGTAAATAGGATAATTGAAATAAATACATTTGTAATACCACTTGAAGCCATTGCACGTGTCTTCTTATATGTAAAGGTGTCCATTGAAGTCTGTCGTACATTATGCAATGGTGTGCGAGGAAAGGAAAACCAAGGACAAATCGTTAGTCTATTGTATACCTTGTTAAGTGGAACAAGATCTGATTTTGAGGCATTTTGATAAACCACATCACAATAGTCAAACAGTGGAAGCACACACACACACACACACACACACACACACACACACACACACACACACACACACACACACACACACACACACACACACACACACACACACACACACACACACACACACACACACACACACACACACACACACACACACACACTCATTTTCACATAAACCTGAATCCCACTCCCTCTTTCTGTCACTCTCGCTCTTTCACACTACCACACAAATGCAGTACCCCCCCCCCCCCCCACACACACACACACACACACACACACACACACACACACTTCGATCATCGCTGCCAGGCAGAAACCTCATATCTCCATATTTCACCTTTTTATGTTTTTTCAAACAAAAGTTTCAAAAGTAACGAGAAACGCAGATCTAAGCTTGTATATCGGCTGTTTTCACTATTTTCTTGTCTTTTTATAAACAATACAAAGTTTTACCCAAAAGTCCAGGTTTTGGACAACAGCAACGATATGAGAGATGCTCATGGAATCCCTTTGAGACCTGAGGGAGCAGAACTCAACGATATGAGAGATGCTGATGGTCTCCCTATAATATGAGACCTGAGGGAGCAGAACTCAACCATATGAGAGATGCTGATGGACTCCCTATAATATGAGACCTGAGGGAGCAGAACTCAACCATATGAGAGATGCTGATGGACTCCCTATAATATGAGACCTGAGGGAGCAGAACTCAACCATATGAGAGATGCTGATGGTCTCCCTATAATTAGTCCAGTACCTGCCTGTAGACCCTATCGCAATTTGGTGTTGGGGGAATTTCTCACTTGAACTGAGTCAATGGGTCCCTAGACATGAAAAATCAACGAGGTGCTCGTCCGCCATAGTGCCACGGATTTGTTTTTTAGTGTTTAAGCACATGTAATACATTCATTTTGACTAATTGTGGTGTGTGGAATTCATTTCTGATATTGTTTTGATGATTTGGGGTGATTTTGACCTTGAAAGGTCATAGTCAAGGTCATTTTGCTATTCCACAGACCTTGGCCATAACTTGTCCATTTTTAGAAGTAAGAACAGGAACAATAAGTCTATTTCAACTAAATCTGACTCTTAAAATTAATTTCTGATATTGTTTTGACCATTAGGGATCATCCTGTCATTGAATTATTGATGTTAATGTCATTTTTCAATAATTTGATTATGATTCTTTAGTCGCTTTTATTATATATTTTCATGATTTGTTTTCTTTACATAAACAAAATACATGGGCATGAGAAAAACAACAAAAGCACCATATGTGCTGTGTGAATAAGCCCATTGTACAAAAGACTCTGTCCATGGCCCAAATGAGCCAATTCATTGCTATGGCAACCCCAGCCTAAGCTTGATTTGGGAAATCCCTCACACCTGCAATTTGATTAGCTAGTCAGACCACTTCTCACAGTCATTTTGCACTCTTCAGTCATTCTCCACAGACTTAACAGAAGCAGGTCCAAAGCAATTATTTCTTTCAGTTGTTGCCATAGAACATTTAACTTTGGTCACAGAATGGCAGAGCATGGCTAAATCCATGGTAATGTATTATCTGTCAAAATAATTGATTCAAGGACTACATATTGTCAAAACATGTCCCCCATGCTGAAGTGAAGTGAGTCTCTTATTTTTCTCAGGTGTTTCTAAACTCTTCACACATATTGATCACCATGGAACACTCTAAAATACCCGGCCCCTCAAGCACAGATTTGGTTGTTTCAATGGCAGAGGATGAGATATATAATCCAACGGTATGCATTATCTGTCAAGAAGATAACAAAGTGCCTGTAACCAGTGAAAAGACTGGACGTAAGAGAATCAAACAAGCGGCTAAATCCGTAACGATATAGTTGCAAAGCGGATCAAAATTGTGATGGGGGATAATGTGGAGGATGATAATAGCATGTTTTTTTTACCACAATACAAACACATGCTACAAGACATACACACATTCTGGAAAACTTAAATCAATTGAGATGAAAAGTGACAAAGAATGTAACGTTTGTGAGACTAAAGAGGAGGCTTCCACAAGCATTAAATTTAGGACAACTCTACGGAATAGTATTACACCATGTGCACCTCCAAGCTGTGACAAGGATCCAAAAACATTGCCGTGTGTTATATGTGGATTCATGGAACACAAAAAATGTCGTGACAAATATCGAATTTGCGAGTATGATAGTGCGAAGAAACTCATTGATGCTGCAAAGCACAACCAAGATGCAGTTTTTACAAGAATTGCAGACCGGCTGAAGGATGACGAGTTCAGTTAAATCAGTCATCTCAGCCGACTTACTTTGCCACAATCTCTGTCACCAGAATTACATGCGAATATATGAACGTGGAATAAAAGCCCAACCACTAGAGAAACTCACTATCAGCAACATGAAGCGTGTGCTGTTCACTCGTGCTCTCCCATATATTGACATACTTTTGGCAAAGGGAGAGTGTTGCACTATGACTGATATTGTAGAGTTTGCATTGAGCCTCTTGGAAGAAGGCGAGCACTGCAAGAGACCTAGAGGAGCTTCTCCAGCCACTACATGAGGAGGAAAATCAGCTAGCAGAGGAACTGTTGCCACCACAGAAACGGCCCACTCATGGAGAAGAGCCTCATCAGGAAGAGGAGGTGAACTGGGTGAGAGATCGCAAGAGTACACAGCTGCACTGTTCCTTCCAAATACTTGTGTATAACATTCATAGTGGAATGAAGCGAACACCATTGCATATGATGCTTGGCCATGCCCTTTATGAAAGAGATCGCAGCAAGAGCCTTCTCACAGCCTTCAACAGGATCGGTTCATGTTCGAGCTACCAGACCATCTGGCACAGAGAGTTCACACTATGCAGCATTAGTACTGTTCCAAGACGCCACAGTGAGCAGACCCCTTCATAAGCCTCCAGTGTCAAGCACAGGAATATGCCATGCTGATCAAATTTTGCGGAAAAAGTTGCCATGTCAAGAGGTACCTCCCCATGCCAAGCCCGTAGTTCGACCTGCCCTGCCACCAGACATGCTGCTGCACCCTGAAAACAAGCAAGCAACATTACTCAACATGCAAACTGCCCGAAGTGTATCTGCAAAGCGAGAATTCTTGATCAGTTTGATCCGCTGTGGTGCATTAACACAAGACCCTCTGATATGGGCTGCTGTGCACACACTTGTCTCATCTGCTGTGGTGCCAATGATGCGTGTTGGCTTCCTCCCTGTCATACCAAGACCCATAACTGAGCGTGCTACCGTCAGGCATTGTCTCACCAACTTCCAGAGTGTTCGCAGGCAACTAAATCAGACATCAATGGCGATATGGTGTGATGAAGGTGTGTTCACCCCAGCTGTAGATATTTACCTGCATGAGACAGAACAGTTCAAGGATCTTTTCCTCTGCATGGGCCCTTTCCATTGGACTCGTGTTCTGCTCAGATGCCAAGGAAAGCTAGCCTGGGTAAACCCACTCCCCCTGCTGGACAACATTTCATTCTGCCAGGAGGGGTGAGTCTGGCATAATCGCCTGTGTGGCTGTTTAGCCGTGGGGTGGGAGAGTAGCGTTGACGGACAACCCCTTCAGCCAATCAGCGTATATCAAAACAAGAGGCGTCATCTTAACGCGTTCCGTTCCTACTTCCTCATTCCCATGTTTGTTGTTGTGAATGAGTCGAGGAGTTCACACGTCATCAACTGCTCAAATCGTTCCTGATTGGCCAACGTGCGCTGTCAATCACAGAGCCCTGAGCTCGGTCGCGGATTGGCTCGTACCAAAGCTGATACAATCTTAAGGACTCTGCCCCTCCTGGCAGAATGAAATGTTGTCCAGCAGGGGGAGTGGGTTTAACCAGGCTAAAGGAAAGCTGCTTCGAGGTTCTGGCCCGGATGACGCACTGGTTGAGTGTGCCGTGTTCGGACCTGGTGTGATAGTCAGTGTTAAATGGCAGCCATTATGTCCGGGCTCTAACTGGGATGCTGATTGTGGAGGATGTGGTCAGGTCGCTCCAGTGGGAGATGTTCTGGCACCACAAGGACAAAGCTGCATATCCAGTACTAGCACAGGTAGAGGCACTGCACACTACGCTAGCTGCAAACCAAAGTTGCCCAGAGCAGTTTGAGGCCCTAATTGGACAAGTGGAGAAGTTGAATCAGGACTTTCTGGAGTTTGTAAAGGAGTGTGAGGCCAAGTCAGAGCTCTGCCAATTCTTTGGAGTTTGGCTGGAGATGGTGGCTGTCATCAAGAATGCTGTAGTCTCCGAAAGAGAAGGAAACTGCAATCTGCATGTGGCTACTGTCGAGGACTCTATACCAATCTTTACAGAATGTGAATCCATAAACTTCCTGCGTCATGGCTCATGGTATCTTGAACAAATCAAGGTGCTAGAGTTCACACATCCTGAGCTCTACCGGCGCTTCTCTATAACAATGGGCTTATTCACACAGCAAATATGGTGCTTTTGTTGTTTTTCTCATGCCCATGTATTTTGTTTATGTAAAGAAAACAAAATCATGAAAATATATAATAAAAGCGACTAAAGAATCATAATCGAATTATTGAAAAATGACATTAACATCAATAATTCAATGACAGGATGATCCCTAATGGTCAAAACAATATCAGAAATTAATTTTAAGAGTCAGATTTAGTTGAATAGACTTATTGTTCCTGTTCTTACTCCTAAAAATGGACAAGTTATGGCCAAGGTCTGTGGAATAGCAAAATGACCTTGACTATGACCTTTCAAGGTCAAAATCACCCCAAATCATCAAAACAATATCAGAAATGAATTCCACACACCACAATTAGTCAAAATGAATGTATTACATGTGCTTAAACACTAAAAAACAAAAAGGTTGGATTTTCATCATAGCCGATGGCGGCCATTTTTGATGTGGCCATTGCGCCATTCGTGGCACTATGGCGGACGAGCACCTCGTTGATTTTTCATGTCTAGGGACCCATTGACTCAGTTCAAGTGAGAAATTCCCCCAACACCAAATTGCGATAGGGTCTACAGGCAGGTACTGGACTGCCATGAATAAATGATGCCTCTGAGTTGCTTAAATGGCGAGGAGAGGCCATTTAAGCGTAACCTAGAGAGAGAATACCGTAAATTATCTCTGTAAACGTTACAATCCATAACAGAACATACTGTACAGTACCTACTATGGATGGATGGATGGATTTGAGTGAGAGAAGAGGAGAGAGATACTGTAGGCCTATAGGGATTCTTTTTTTCTTGCTGGATTTCATTTATTTATTTATTTATTAGATCCCATTAGCTCTTTATTACATAACATTCATACAACAAACTCATCACAACATATACAGTACACACACACACACACACACACACACACACACACACACACACACACACACACACACACACACACACACACACACACACACAGGTCACATAGTTCTGTACGTCACTTCTCGTGTGAACAAATAATTTTTTTACATTTTCTTAAAACTCAATGGTATTACTTTCAGAAATTAAACAAGTAGTAATGCATTCCATGCCACCATTGCTCTGTAATGAACTGTTCTTTGTTTAACATTGGTTTTACATGATCAGAACCATAGCACCACTTCCTGTTTAGTCTGACCACACAGGTCTGATCTCCCAGAGGGCAGCATCTGGGGGTCAATGTTCAAATGTGAAAGACCTGAATATGGATCCCAACTTTTTAAAGCCACTTTAGCTTTCCATCTCGAAATGTGCGTGCGTGCGTGTGCATGAAAGAGAGGGAGACAGAGAGAGGGGGAGAGAGAGGGCAAAACCATGAACCTTAAGTGTTTTTGATTGTGAGCATTTAAATTTTAGGTTTGTCTAAAGGATTATGTTTCACATGAGATTGTAGATGCCAAACATTTTGCCCTAACACTGGAATGAAATTATTGAAAGCACATTCCTACAGGAGACCAACACTGTCACTGAACACACACACACACACACACACACACACACACACACACACACACACACACACACACACACACACACACACACATGCACTGGCACGCACAGAGGCGCACACACATACGTTTGTTTCAGAGGCTGTAGGTTTATGCTAAGGCATTGGATTTCATGTACATTTTGAGATTATGGACGCCATCCATTTCCTGGGTTCCCAGATTGATTCACCCATAGTAGACACATGTTGCATATTGAACTTTGAACCCAACTTTGAGAAGTTATAGGCTTTATATGTTTTCAAGGATTTGAGTTTGATGTGATGTGATGCTTAATACGTATATATTGGATGGGGCTTTCACTGCGAGTGCTCAGTTGTAGTCATGGTAGTAGTGGTGTGGTATCCCCAATACTGTTCCCAGTCCTCTGATCTAATAAACCGGCTAATTCAACCATTTCATTGGATTATGCTGCAGGAAATTATTAACATGTTAGGCCACTGGGTCAAGTGACAGGACCGCTTGAGAAACATCTCTTTTACTCGGATTGGGGGGCCAGAGGGGAGAGAGAGAGAAATCCATGTCTAGGACGAACAGAAACACCATGGGTCTGGACTCAAACCAGACCCAATCAGACCAGGACACAAATCCAATCTAAAGCAGAACCAGATGAACACAGATCACCTTACACTGATTGAGACAAGACTCTGAGCTGTGTGTGTGTGTGTGTGTGTGTGTGTGTGTGTGTGTGTGTGTGTGTGTGTGTGTGTGTGTGTGTGTGTGTGTGTGTGTGTGTGTGTGTGTGTGTGTGTGTGTGTGTGTGTGTGTGTGTGTGTGTGTGTGTGTGTGTGTGTGTGTGTGTGTGTGTGTGTGTGTGTGTGTGTGTGTGTGTGTGTGTGTGTGTGTGTGTGTGTGTGTGTGTGTGATGGCAGACACAAAATCTACCAAATTCCAGCGGTGAATAGCTTTCCATGAAATATCTGCTCACTGTTCAATCCAAACCAATTACCTCTGCTAAGACAACAACATTCCTCAAGACACTATCCGACCTCATTGCAGAAAGGTCATCGCAAGTTGGGGAATGGACTGACAAAGAGAGAGAGTCAGAGAGTGAGTGTACGCACATGTACAGTATGTGTTGGCGTGCGTGCGTGCAGTCAGTGTTAAAGGACCAGAGTGTGGACTCTGGATCTTAGACGTAGGCCTACACCAGCAGACGCTACCGTAGATATGCATCGTAAAACCACCGAGGCTGAACCAACATGTACTTAGCCTGCACTCATGCATATAGAAGCGCGCACGTGCACACGCACATAGAAAGGACAACCACAACTGACTGCCGTCAGATACTATCGCCACTGCTGAGCTCAGGTCTCCTCAGCTCACACACAAAGACGCCTTCACCATGAGCTGAGCAGAAGGCCTCTGAACAGTCGCCATAGTGTTCATAAGCACCATCCTATCCTTTATTGTACTTTATTTAACTAATATGGTGGGGTTTATATTTTAGCATGTTTCATTGTGAGTAACCTCGATGTTAAGCGGAGGAGGTCATGAGTGTTTAAGTTAATGATCATGGAGGTTTGAATGATAGCCTGTGTGTGTGTGTTGTATTTTCATTTTATTACTGCAGGAGCATATTCTTCTACAGATACAATTGCTGTACAGTATGTAACTGTTACACTGCCATGTTTCAAATATTCTTGAAATAAAATCATGCCCTGTGTGTGTGTGTGTGTGTGTGTGCGCGCGCGCGCAGTGTACAGTATGTGTGTAATACGCGTGTTCTCCAGTGTTTTGCTGAGGGTGCACATACCTGCTCTGATTGGCCTCTGTGATTAGAGACTGCTCGGTTTATTTAGGCAGGGGAAGGAAGTATCCATGACTCACAGAACAGTGCTGAGGAAACAAAAGCATCTGTAGAGATAGACCCTCAGCCTACTACTGGCTATATATATATACTAGCTAGCATCGCCGTCTGGGAGAAATCTTTTATCTCCATATTTCATCTTTGTTTTTTCGCGATGCAAGCTACAGCAGCAGCCTGCCGTAAGTTTTGATCTGTAATTAGCAATATTTGCTTACTTCAACACCTGGGTGTGATCTGCTTCAAGTGGCACTATTGGGCAGCTTATTGAATTACATTTAACATTGTTCCTGTAGTTCATACTGTATATAGCTCAACGAAATAAACTCATCAAAGGCACCTCTTATTTCACACTGGGTGTGATTTTTCAATTGTGGGTGAATCTTGCTGCAAATTGCTGCCAGCCATGTTAATAAAATAGATCTGTGGCCATGATATATTTCACTATATGCTACAGTATGGCTACAGGCATGTACAGACAGAGACACAAACAGACGCACACGCAGACGCACGCACACGCACATGCACACGCACATGCACACACACATGCACACACACATGCAAACAGAGCTAATGTTATCAAAAGTTTCAGCCCCTAAGCCAACTGTGTATTTACCTTGGTTTACCATGGCTGTGGAGTAGAAAGAGAGTCTTTGTATGAATCTTTTATCAGTACCATTATGGGGGATCGTTAATTAATTCAACTCTTATGGGTACATTTTTACACTCCGAGTTGAATTAAGAGTGGGCTGTGTTACACAGTTTGAGTGTACATAAAGTACTGTAGCCTATAGTTGAGTGGAGTGAGCATGTTGAAAAGGGATGAAGACAGAGCGATAAGAGAGAACGAGACTTTGGATGGAGAGACAGAGTTGGCAGTAGGAAGGCACAAATGGCGAGAGAATTCTACTAACCAAACACATTTTTATTTGTTGTCTGGAGTAACGATGACAAAAAGCAATTAAGCCACGCACGCACATTGCACATAAACAACTGGAATAGCTAGAGTATGAGGAGAAGAGGATGGAGTGTCCAGGGAGTCATTTCTCTCTTTGTCTCCTGATTGGAAACAAGATAGACATCAGGACCAATCTATTACGCATCAGGACACACTCCCTATCTGTTACAAAATAGCCCTGCCAGACTCTGTGTGTGTGGTTTTTTGTGTGTAGTCTCGAGTGGCCAGACTGTTGGATCCTGCAATTTCCAAATGCTTCTGGAGCACAAAAGTTATCTTAATTGGCTATAAATCGAAAGATATTTTTTAATATAACGTGAACGGAATATAAAGTGAACGGAAGTGATAGCTTCCTTGCTTGTATTTTGGTACAGTAGGTGTACTTCCAGACTATATATACTGTATAGCATTCGGAGATTGTGGAATAGTTGTCTGGCTACGCAAGACTAAGTTGAGTGTGTTGACAGGAGGTTGGGGGCAGTCCACTGCTCTTTGATCGTGGCTGACAGCCAGCCAGGGGCAGTATGAAGGGAGAGATGGAGAACACAGAGAGGGAGAGAGAGAGAGGAGGCCAAAGTAAGCAGTACCACAGCTAGAGCCTGTGATCTAAGCTGTAACCACTGTGTCTCTGTCTCTCTCTCTGTGTGCGTGCGTGCGTGTTTGGAGAGTGCATAGGCTACATGAGTTTTTGTGCACACTTTAATGTGTCCCCCCTCTCTCTCTCTCTCTCGCTCTCTCTCTCTGTGGTGTCCATACACAGTAGTGAAAAACATGTTTTGAATTTCAGAGATGTGCTCATAGTGCACATGTTGAGATATAGGCACGCACGAACTCACGCACAGAGAGAGTGAGAGACGTTTCACAAACACTTTGCATCAGTCGCACTGGTATGAACCTCCAGCTTCAAAGCCTAACCCAGTGGTTTTCTCTTTACAATGTTTCTCATGATGGCCCCACACTGAGCCACGCATAGAGCTTCTTTGACCATAATATAGTCATGGACCCAATATATACAATAACAGCAAGAAATAAAGGTGTTTTCTGTCGTCTGTCCACAACCCAAGTTTCGCAATACCCTCAGTTGAGAAACATTGGATAGAATCATACCAGACAGGTTGTCTATACCCTCAAGACACACAGAATTTGTAGATATTTGTATAGTGTGTCCTGCTTTTGCCTTTTGTCAAGTGATATACCTTGGGTTATATTGAGACACATTTGACATTTTCAATATTTTTTGCTCAATATGTTAGAGCAGCAATCTCTTTTCCTAATGTGAAAATGTTTTTTAAAGTCCTCACATATAATGTAGAACCCTAAATAGATAGGAGGGGAGGGGAATTATGGCACAAGATTCCAAACTACGGCAGGATTGTGCCAAGGACCACCCACGCCTTGTTCGGTAACACGATATGATAGGTGGGTTTCAAGGAAGAGTGGGCTATTTTTCCAAAATGTTAAAAATTTTAAATATTTAATTTATAAAGTAAAGAGTACATCATTAGAACATGCTTAAACATTTGACAATGAAGGTCTATTTTCTGTCAATGGCTGTCAAAACCTGTATAGTAATTTTGGAGCATATACAATAAGTTGGATAAAAATTCTTTAGGAAATATACAGTATAACTTTTTTATTAGACATACATAAATTCAGTTGTCAATGGCAGTAAAGAAGGAGACACAGGACGGCAAGGGGAAAAGGAAAGTAGATAGCTACAGTTTAGCGCAGTCCTAACTGCAGGTGGTTCAGGCCGTGATCCCCCAAATACCGGTAATCATATTTGAACTTCATGGAGACCCCCCACAATAAGCATATTGAACTTGGGTTGGGAGAGTTTCTCAACCCTCTTAGTTTATGCAGCAGCAAAAGTTGTTTCCCAAACCTTTTCATGTCAAGGACCCCCAAAATTATACTCATTAGCCCGCAGAACTCCATTTGAGAAGGTTTTATACGGCTCTAGTCACCCATTGAATGGCATTTCTATCTATGGGACCCCAATGTATATTGTAAAATCAAAGTTACTTTAACTTGAACTACTTTAAGAGTTTACAAATGGACCAAATGGACCCGTATACACTCTCTGAGTTACAGACCCATAAGGGTCCATTTGGTTCCTAATTATTATTTAGCTGGGGACCCCCTGGAACTCTCTCGAGGACCCCTAGGGGTCCCCGGACCCCACTATGGGAACCCATGTTCTAGGCTTTCTATAGCTTTCATGTTGAGAAATAGAGGGATGGATCTATTTCAGTGCCATGGTATAGCTATCAGCTTAATTTGTTATAGTGTTCCAGTTCCAATTTTGTCCGCTCATTTCTTTGATGTCATCACTTACAATTCCACTTGTTTCAATTTGACTGCGTTCTCTATCACTTCGCGAGCTTGTATGCTATTTTCACTACTTATTTTTTTTAATGGAATTTGGATGTTTTATACATTTAAAACAACGTTTGAAATACATTTATTTTTTAAATATAGGAAAAGAAAACGTGATTTTTAATCGAGTCGTGACCGTCGTAAAGACTGGTCCTGAGTCCGGACTGTCCGGCCCACTGTTTGGGACTCAGTGCTCTACTCCCTCTTAGCCTTATATGCAACATGTTATACAGCAGGTCCATTATGTGAGCTGCTTGCATTTAACCTCCATGCAGTGAATGGAGATAAGGGCAGCTAAATAGGGTGAAAGACTCCTGGCTTCTTAGCGACTTAGCTGTTACTAATTAGCATGAGTTTAGATGAAAAAAAGAAATCTACAAAATGTTATATTTAAAATAAATGACTTATACTCAAACCACACCAGTGTTGGAGATTATTTTGTAGTTGTTCATTAATTTAAATATATGCTATATAATTATGTGTGGCCCTCTCTCAAATATCTCTCTCTCTCTCTCTCTCTCTCTCTCTCTCTCTCCTCCATTCCTCTGGGTCGTGCACAGTCAAATCTGTTGTCTTCAGTTAACTGAGTCCATTTTGGCAGTTAAATGGTCTCTCTAGATACTACAGTGTGCGTGCACAGTATAAAGCTCAGTGTTAAAGTACAGTATCCATTTCCATTTGTAACATTGGTTCCATTCGTACACAGAGTTGAAGCAACACTCTTGTACATACTGTACAGTAATCCACTGAGGAGCCCCAGTTACAAGGCACCGTAGTGACATGCCTGTCACTTCCTAACTCGATTAGGACTCTCTCCCGTGCCAGAACATGGAAAGCCACAGTGAAGCTCTTTCTCACTTGTTTCTTTCTCATGCCTCTTTTAACTCTTGTTCTCAGTGCAAACAAAAATAGACGAATGAATGAACTAGTGATCGTTCAGTCCAAACACATCGGGTAGGCTGCTCTTTCCTTGACAAGGGACGTGACAGCATCAAGCAGTGTCAAGAACCCCCCCCCTCCCCAATTCATAAAATGCCCTCTGTTAATTCCCTTGCTCTTGACCTCGATTTTTTCCTCTTACTCTTTCATGGGTCTCCCCCTATATCTGATTCACCCCACCCAACACACTATACCTACTGTTTTTCTCACACTCAATTTATTTTTTCTTCTGTTTCTTCGTCTGTCTGTCTGTCTGTCTCTCCATCTCCACACACGCACGCACGCTCGCACACACACGCACAACATTTTGTCAACAAGCTCAAGGACAAGATGTAAAACTAGAAAAAGTGCCCTTCCGGGCACAGGTCTCCACCAGGTTATCCACAGATCCGTGCAGTTAGAGGTAAAAACACTTTTCGGCCAGTTATAGCGCCACCTTGAGGCTGAGTTGAAATTGTTCATGTGGCATTTCGTCCTCGGCCTAGTGGGAATGTGGGTGCACAATTTCACGGAAATCACGCGATGTGTTCATGATTTGCAGCATTTTGTTTGAAACTGAGCACTCCTGTGAACTTTGGAAGCCAATCTTAACCAATCAGGATGGAGTCTGATAAATCTGAAAGACCCGTTTCGTTGAATGGCTCTAGAGAGACTGTGTACCAATTTGCGTGATGTTTGGACAAAATCTGTAGGTGTACTGTGCAAAAACGTGTTTTGCACAAAGCGGCCTCCTGGTGGCGCTATAACAGGCCGTTCTGGAAAGTTTGGGGCAGAGGTTCATGGTTGGCATCCAGGGAGTGTGTGTGCAAAATATGGCATTGAAAAACTTGTTTTGCACAAAGCGGCCTCCTGGTGGCGCTATAACAGGCCGTTCTGGAAAGTTTGGGGCAGAGGTTCATGGTTGGCATCCAGGGAGTGTGTGTGCAAAATATGGCATCGACCGGGTTAACGGTGGCCGAGATTAGCTGTTCACGGACACACACACGGACACACACACGGACGGACGGAGTGCAAAACATACTCTCCCCACATGCCTTCGGCCTGGTGGAGACAATAATGGGAATTGAGACTATGTGTGTGTGTGCGTGCGTGCATGGGTACATGTGTGTCATTCGTGTTTGGATGGATGTATGCGTGTGTGAGACTTAAGAAATGATTCCAGTCTAGTTCCCATGTCGTGTGACTCGTGTCGTGACTTTTCCAGCATTAGCTGAGTGAGGTGCTGGGAAAGCTAGAAAGAGGTGTGTGTGTGTGTGTGTGTGTGTGTGTGTGTGTGTGTGTGTGTGTGTGTGTGTGTGTGTGTGTGTGTGTGTGTGTGTGTGTGTGTGTGTGTGTGTGTGTGTGTGTGTGTGTGTGTGTGTGTGTGTGTGTGTGTGTGTGTGTGTGTGTGTGTGTGTGTGTGTGTGTGTGTGTGTGTGTGTGTGTGTGTGTGTGTGTGTGTGTGTGTGATTCACTATCTCCATTCAATAACAAACATTAGGGAGGTTTCAGAACGCACGCACACACATGCACAACCTTGCTTGTGAATGTTTATTATTGGGTGCAGACAGATGGGCAGCTCAACAATGGAGAGGCCAGAGAGAGCAGCTTTCCAATCAACTTTCTACTTCCACCTTTCCTAAAGCGAACACAGAGCCATTACATTTCACACACAGATACACGAACATAGGCTACCGTACACATCATCCAAATAGCAACATTTCTTATTAACAACACCTAAGTTAACCGGCCTGGACGCCTTGTATAGCGGTGCTGCGGGTTTGAATCACGATCCCGACGACCTTTGCTGCGTGTCACTTCCCATCTCTCTCTCCCCATTCAGTCAGTCTACTGCATCTATATAAAGGCAGAAAAAGATCTTAACGAAACATAACCACATCAACCCTTGCGTCCATTCCTGCTACTGTATTTGTTATTTAGTGAAAAGTGAAAAAGGAGGAAACCTCGTAGACCCCTGGGGGACTCCGGTCAACTAAGAATATTAGGTTTTAAGTGGTTTACATTCTGACTTCCCGTTAGTCAGACCGATTACTAACATGAAGCCCGCCAGAAGCATAGGAAGCGTAGATTAACTTTTGTCTGGCAGCCCGCCAACAGCGTAACCTATACGTTTTCTAGGCTTTATATTCTTTAATCCATGTTTTGATCGGATCGCATCGATAGCTGTCTGTCGTTAGCATCCCAATGGCCATTTTGAAGATGCGCGCGCATCCACTTGCACTCTATGTGCTGCTTTCAATGGCCTGAATCTCCAAATCGGGGCAATGAATGTCGTTTCTGGTGAAAACAAGTTTTTTTTCAACGGCCGACAGCAGGTGCTGTGATACTCACAGTCAGGTTTTTTCGCACCGAGCGAGAGAAAAACAACCAGTCAAGACACCACACACAGCATTACGTCATCATAACACCCAGTTACGGATATTGCTATTCAAAATAAGGGTTGAAAGGGGGAAAACCTTGGCAATGCGTGATAAATAGATTAATTCATCCTCGTGGTCAAATGGCTAATGCTCTCCCAAACCCCAACCCTAAACTCAGTCTTAGGGTTGGGGTAGGTCGCTAACCCTATAACCTCAGTCTTAACCAGCCATGTAGGTAGGTAACCCTATCCTCAGTCTTAACCGGACGCATACCGTAGGTCAGACTAACATGCAAACTTTTGGGCAGACCATTTACAAGCTGGCCTAACCAAACCATAACTTTGTGTAGCAGTATGGGCTTTGGGTTACCTGCTGTGCAGCCCATCCTCCGCCCACTCATTAGTAGGTTGATTAGTAATAGTATTTAGGCTGCGCAGCTCTCACCAGCAGCAGCTGTCTGTCTAGTAGTATAGCTGCAGTCCAGAGGGCTGGAGCAGTGCCACGTTTGTCACCGGTGTGTGCTATAAAGGTTAATGTTCACCAGCACAGCCATGTGCACAACAATGTTTGCCCCTGGTGTGTTGGTGGTGGTTGTTGCTGCAGCGCAGCTTCAATGTTACTTCCTCCTTCTGGAGTGGTGTATGCCAGTGATACACACAAGGTATGTTTGGTAAGGAAAGGAAAGGAAAGGTACTATGTTTACCCAGGGTAACTGGACTAAGCTCAAGAACTTGTTTACAGCCAGGCCCTGCTCATAGAACATTTCATGGTAGGGGTTCAATGCCTTGTCCAAGGGCACTTCAGCGGTGGTAATTTTAACGTGCCGGTCCGGGGATACGAACTAGCGACCTTCCGATATCAAGACCGCTCCGCAAATCGTTCGGCCACCGTGTCCTCCTGTCTCCACACACATTCATTCATTCGGTGCCTTATTGGCACCACCGGATTGTAATGGTGGACTTTGTTGTTTCAGTGTGTTTCACTGCAACCCTATTTGATTGATTGATTGATTGCTGTACTTGCAAAATGCAAACAGTACAGCAAGTACAATTACGCAAGCAATGCTAAAAGGATAACACAATAAAGCCTTGGGTGTTGATGGCTTGTTTCCATTGTGGGCCTAAACATAAACACAACCACTAAAAGCCTAATCCTAACTCCACAACTCTTAAAAAAGACCTTTAACATTATAAGAATGAATGTAATTTTCCTCAGGACCAGAACAATGTCCCCTCGAGGTCATTTCTTATCGGTTTTATATCATATAGTAGTAGTCGGAAGACTGGGGGGCCACACACGCACACACGACAGGCCTTGGTGTTAGACCTTTAGCTTTCCAGTTGAGAACAATGACCTGGCTCTGCTTTAACTGTAACAATATGTCATCCTTCTTTTCTCCATGTCCTCCCTTTCTCTCCCTCGCTTTGTTTCTTTAATCGTCATCAAACACAAATCTGTGTTTTCTGGCACAAACAGGAGGAAATCCTTAATAGCTTCAACACACAATAATAATACAGTAACAGGAGAGGAGATGGAGAGATGGGGACTGAGGAGACAAGGAGAGGAGAGAGAGAATCGTGTGTGTGTGTGTGTGTGTGTGTGTGTGTGTGCACGTGTGTGCATGTGAACCATAGACTGTAAGAAATACGGACAAAGCGTTCTCCGGGTCTAACATGAACGTAAAATGAAGCCTGTCAGTCCTTGTATTGTAAGTCGCCATCTTTCTAGATCCGTTTTGGCCCAGCTGGCCATTGGCTGGCCCAGGGGAATCCCGATCATAGACTGTAACGGTAGCCACGCCCCTCAGAACATACGTGACTTTATGGTCATTTTTTAATTGATTTATTTGATTAGAAATGAGACTTTATATATATTTATTGAATATAAATGAGCAATATATTCATTATGGTTTGGCGATGAATTGGATCTCCTCTTTAGGTACTCAGATCAAGTGCATCAGTCCAGACCACCTCCGAATCCCCCCCGTACCTAAACAGTAGATCCAAAACGACAGGTGGTAGCTGGGGTGGAGGAGGGTGAGACAGATGGTAGCTGGGGTGGAGGAGGGTGAGACAGGTGGTAGCTGGGGTGTAGGAGGGTGAGACAGGTGGTAGCTGGGGCGGAGGAGGGTGAGACAGGTGGTAGCTGGGGTGGAGGAGGGTGAGACAGGTGGTAGCTGGGGTGTAGGAGGGTGAGACAGGTGGTAGCTGGGGCGGAGGAGGGTGAGACAGGTGGTAGCTGGGGTGGAGGAGGGTGAGACAGGTGGTAGCTGGGGTGGAGGAGGGTGAGACAGGTGGTAGCTGGGGTGTAGGAGGGTGAGACAGGTGGTAGCTGGGGCGGAGGAGGGTGAGACAGGTGGTAGCTGGGGTGTAGGAGGGTGAGACAGGTGGTAGCTGGGGCGGAGGAGGGTGAGACAGGTGGTAGCTGGGGCGGAGGAGGGTGAGACAGGTGGTAGCTGGGGTGTAGGAGGGTGAGACAGGGGTAGCTGGGGCGGAGGAGGGTGAGACAGGTGGTAGCTGGGGCGGAGGAGGGTGAGCCATTTGTTCTATAGCCATTTGTGCTATAGCCATTTGTTCTATATCCATTTGTGCTATAGCCATTTGTGCTATATATGTGGTGTCATAATTATATATGACACACTGACTGACTATCACAAATCTATCTCTCTCTCTCTCTCTCTCTGTGTGTGTCTCTATGTCTCTCTCCCAGGCTGACGGTGGTGAAGTTAGGACATTGAGGAAGGGTGTGTGTGTGTGTGTGTGTGTGTGTGTGTGTGTGTGTGTGTGTGTGTGTGTGTGTGTGTGTGTGTGTGTGTGCGTGTGCGTGTGCGCGCAATGCCTGTGATACAGCTCCTCCTTGCCATTGAAACCTTCCCAACTTACATGCAATCTGTCATTCTCTCCACCCTCAATATATTTTAAATTGTAGTGGCTCTGTGGCTGTATTGGAACATTATTCACCATACATGGGTTTGGTAGCATGGGAGATGTCAGCAGGGTTGATGCATGGTATATGAGTTGAACTATCTGAACCATCTAACCTGTTGTATGTGTGTGGGCCTGTGCCTCGGAGAAGAGGAATGGCTGTGAAAATGTATGTGTGAAATGTTGAACACATGAGTGGTGTTCAACATTTCATGGTGGACACATCTTCTGCCAAGGTGTGTGGGAGGTGCAGGGAAATGTAATGCATTATGTAAGCTTTGCTGTATTGTATCATTCTTTAAAGGAAAATATATTTTTCATAGAAGAATAGCATATAGACTCGACCAGAATACAACAGGCAACGAAAAACAGGATTACTGTACAACTTTTTAAGTTAAAGGCGTCTCCCCAGGACCCAAACTATTAAATCCTTTTTTCCTTTTTCAAATTATTTTGGAAAGTTTTGGAAAACAATTTGCGGTTAAACAAAAAACAGCTACTCGGGATTTGTCGAGGCCCTATGTTTTGGAAACACTGTTGTGCAAGTACTGTAATAAAATACAATACTGAACGTGTAGCAAAAGGAAATGGCATAGAATACGTTCAAAGCAGAATCACGCTGCTGTTTTCAACTCAGCAGGGAACAGAGTTCCATGAGAAACCGACTCCATGCCATGACAGGTGCACCCCAGATGTGAAGAGTAGCCTATAGTAGCAGTAGTCCTATACTACTGTAGTGTAGAGGGTTACACAGAGGGGTGTGTGTGTGTGTGTGTGTGTGTGTGTGTGTGTGTGTGTGTGTGTGTGTGTGTGTGTGTGTGTGTGTGTGTGTGTGTGTGTGTGTGTGTGTGTGTGTGTGTGTGTGTGTGTGTGTGTGTGTGTGTGTGTGTGTGTGTGTGTGTGTGTGTGTGTGTGTGTGTGTGTGTGTGTGTGTGTGTGTGTGTGTGTGTGTGTGTGGAGGCACGAGAAAGAAGGCGATGAGACGAAGAATGTGAAGGGTTCAGCAACGAGAAGATGGCTTTAGAGCACTGAGTAGCTCTAAACCGAAGCAATTCTGAGAGGGGGGAGGACAGGAGAGTTGATCCATGGGCCATTCTTGCCTCCCAAGACATTTCTGTACCGGCTTTAAATTGTGATTTATGATTTTATGCATGAATACAATTGATAATCACCATTTAATATAATTTATTGGAACAGTTTGCGTGCAGTCTTTCTGGGTTTATCTAAATGTTGCTTATTAGTAGTACTCACACGGTATAGTTGACAAAATGCATCTGAAGGTGAGATCACTAGTCATCCAAATTAGAAATAAATACGTTTAGATCATGCCTCTTCACAAAAACGGTTACTATACTTTGATCCGACGGAGCATTGATCCGATCGACAACCTACCTCAAACCCTCACCCTAACCCTAACCTCCCCCGGGGCAGACACCTAAACCTAACCCCAACCCTCTCCCGACCCCCAGTGCACCTCGGACCATTGCTCCGTCGGATCATAGTATGCCTCCCCACAAAAACGGCACTTGATACCGGTGTGGATTTCTTTGTTCAAGTTTTTGGTTTTAATCAAACTTCAGTGGTTAGATCAACATTTGCCTACTGTTCTCTAAGTAAAAATCCATATTACTTGCGCAAGCAGAGCGCGCAAGTAATAGTTAATTCGCCAGGCTCGTATGCACCGTCCCAGCCAACCCGCCACTTTTGATGCGTATGCAAATAAAACAGCAAATTGTGCCTGATTTGCTGGGACCAGATTACATGGTGTGTATATGTACTAGCTCTCAATGATAACGTAAGAAATATGTGGATTAAAGGACCCAATGCCAGAGTGTAATTGGTCTTCGATTGTGACGTAATGACGATATGTTTTAGTGTTGGGAGGATTAAAGGTAATGCTCCTGTGTATACATGTATGTAATCTTGTCCCAGCAGATCAGGCACAATTTCCGGTTTCTTTGCATACGCATCAAAAGTGGCGGGTTGGCTGGGACGGTTTTTGGCGCAAAGTAACCACAGTATACCGCTAATCAACTTACAAATTACATATATATATATTATATGTATAACTAGCTCTCAATGATGACGTAAGAAGTTTTCTGGATTAAAGGACCCAATGCCAGAGTGTAATTGGTCTTCGATTGTGATGTAATGACGATATGTTTTAGTGTTGGGAGGATTAAAGGTAATGCTCCTGTGTATACATGTATGTAATCTGGTCCCAGGAAATCAGGCACAATTTGCTGTTTTATTTGCATACGCATCAAAAGTGGCGGGTTGGCTGGGACGGTTTTTGGCGCAAAGTAACCACAGTATACCGCTAATCAACTTACAAATTACATGTATATATATATATATAGTATATGTATAACTAGCTCTCAATGATGACATAAGAAATATGTGGATTAAGTGCCAGATCACTGGTTTTCGATGGTGACGTAATGACGATTTGTTTTAGTGTTGGGAGGATTAAAGGTAATGCTCCTGTGTATACTTGAACCATACTTAATAATACTATGTGTTTACATGCATAAAGTAGGTAGGTAGCAAATAGTTAAACCTAATTATTAGACATTTCAAACGTTCCTTCACAGAGATACTGAGATTTGACAGTTTACAGCAGTCGAAAGTACTTGCGCGCTCTGCTTGCGCACTAGTTGGCCATTTATGGCCTACTAGTGTGCAACAAGCAAGTATGCACTCGACAGAGTGCAGTCCTACTTTATTCTGTTTTTCTCCTTAGAACAGGTGTTTTCTTTGGGTGTTATTTGTGGCATGTGCCATGTTTTTATAGTGCCAACCTTAGGCCAAACTGTCCAAGCGCATATACTTTAAGATATCTCAAGTGGACAGATTGCCATGCTGCTAGCATGGCACTTACTTACAGTAGACTGTAATATTCTTGTGTCTTAAAAAACAACCGATAAATAAGTAAAGCATAAATGCTGATTCACAGCTGATTATGAAGAACTGCCATAGCACCGTCAAAAAAAGAAATCTCTGGCACCACCATGGGAGGAAAGGAAAGGTTGGCATAATAGCAGCACAGAGCGGGAAAGATTAATGGTGGAGGGTGAATGAACTGAATTCCATTCATAAAATCCTCTGGTTTCCCCATAAATGCATTAGAAATTAGTCACTGACCATCCTAATCAGGTGCTAGAGATTACAATAGCGCTCAGCATTCGATTTGAATTGTCTTGATTTCAATTTGAATTGATAGTTTTATCAGTAGACTATACACAACAATGAGTCAAGACTGAAGGAACAAATCCCTTTCTAGTTGAATCGTTAGAGCACATACCACTGGTGCAAAAATGCCTTCTAATTTACAGCATCAGTGTGTCCGTTCGACTCCCAGCCAGCTGGACCATTTGCTGTGTGTCCCCCTGCTTTCTCAGAAGAGAGAGAAGGTTTGTGGACTTCTAGTATAGACGACTTCACAATTCTGGATTAAAAGCAAGATGTTTGCTTAACTTATACCATGCACTGTGGAAAATAGGGATGGAACATTGTTTCAGCATTCCCTGCCTCACTAACCTCATTGGTGCTCCAGATGGTCCATGGATCGGTAGAGGTGGTCCACTATGGATTTGCTTAGACCTGCCGAATTGCCAATGGGTCGTGGGAATGTTCAGAGTCAGACACACACGGGTGTGTGCGGTGTGTGCCCCCTCTACCCTCGCTACACTACACTTGGGCATCAGAGCCTCTGGGCCTGGTGGAAGCGGGACGGGGTGGTGTCCCGCCTCTGCAGGCCAGGACTTACAGTAGGTAATATAGGTTACAGTGGTTACTGATGGGGACATTAGAAAGGACAATTCAATTGATCAACAGGTGGCTGCTGTGTGTCCTGACCTACCATTGTGTACGAGGAAAGGATTTCCAACATGCCTTGGGTGCATGTGTTGTGTTATTGTTCACAATGACAAAGTGTTGAGGGAGTGTATATGTTGTGATTGAGGTCATTAGTTTATTTCCAGTTACCGTTTACTGTGTGTGCATCATGGTAATTGGGGTAATTATCGTGCTCATTGAATTGAATTGGTGACAGACACAGTTGGTGGTGTGAATAAAAGATTATTCCTATATCATATAGTGTGCTGACCATATAAGGAGTTCCTCCCTGTCCCCAGTTAACCCCTGGGGTCAAAAAGATTTCGTTTTTTGGCTAGGGTTAGCCAGCTTTCATTAAATCAGGATGACAGAGGCCTTCCTCCAATCATGATCGAGTGGGGCTGTCCTTGCACGTGCTGTTGGCCTGTTGTGGTGCCCCCCCCCCCCCCCCCCCCCCACTGTAGAGCGTGTGCATGTGCACACACGCTAGTTTATTTCCAGAAACAGATCAAATGTTTCAGTCTGTGCAGCATTCAGCATCACTGAATTTATTTCAGCATCACTTCTTTTATTTTCATTCTTAACATGGTGGAGGAATCCAAATTCCACCAGCCCACTGCACCTTTCATGCTAGAAGGGAGTCATGTTGATTGCGTATGTGTAATTAACCTCTGCCTTAGTCTCAAATCAGACATTAATTCCACACACACGTTATGGGCACCAATTTCACTTAAGGCCCAGTACAATTTGCACCATGCCTTGTCTACAATGTATGTTTGTACAACTATGTAAATCTGGCCAAGTGAAAAGGTGGGGGTTGGTTCAATGCCTGGAACAGGATCCATCAGCATGTACTGTCCTCGTCTACGTTGAACTTGTTTCTTTCTAACTCATATTGTTGCTACTGTTTCTGTAGCCTTTATATAACACAAACTAAAACAAAAAACAAAACAATCCCTGAAGAGAGAACTGCCCACTTAAAATAATACCAGATGGTCACTTGTTCTGTTTAGTGTTCAATGTTCAGCCAACCTCACAGATGACTGACGGTGCCACCTGCTGTCTGAAGACAGCACTACATACACTGAGATGCACCAATCACTCTGGTCCAATACCCAATATCAATCATTGAAGTTCATACAAGGCCTTTTTTAGCATGTAGTAACATCAAACTATTACAAATCAAAGTAGCTATACATAAAACATTCAATACAGAACATCATTCCAAAGTGAATTCCGCCAGTCAGGTATGGCAATCACAAAGGGACCGTTCTCCATCCCAACCCACTGCATGCAGGCCTGGCCCATTCACGCCCCACAGCCCCCAGTGCGACTGCACTGCCTGCATTGTCTATGGTAATATATTCCTACAAAACGAAAATAGCCCTAAAGTCATGCCATCTGTTCTGAATACCTCACTGTACTGTCCAAAGGGCAATGGGCCTCATGTGCGAACGGTTCTTAAGAGGAAATTTGTTCTTAGACCCACTTAGGAAGTTTTTAAGAAGGTTTTACGATCCCTCAATGTTTTCTTAGCTGTCATTTGTTCGTAGGTAAGAACAGAATCTACGCACACTGTGGAGCACTCTTAAGCCTACAAAAAAACGGCCTACAGCCGCGGACAGAAGAAGCTGTGCGGCGTGTGCGCAGCTGGTTTTTAGACAGCTGGTGGATGGGAATTAAGCTCCACCTCCGCGGACGACTGATGCGGAGGAGAGCGTTTCCGGGAATCTGGCCGTCGCGCAAGTCGTCCGCGGAAGTGGATCTTCTTTTCCATCCACCAGCTGTCTAAAAGACCGGAAAAATAAGCTGTGCGCAGCTCTTTAGATAGTGTGGCAGCACCTATAGGGTGCCTTTTTTGTTCTTAAGTGCAATCTGAAAACATAAAGGAAAAACAGCGCCTTCTGCATGATGCTCAAAGTTTGGTCTGAGGACCTCAAGGGGTCCTTGAGGAAGTTCAAGGCAGTCCACAGCAAAATATGGAACATTTTAACACTAACACATTTTATACATTGAAAATAGCCAATCTACAAGCTCACAACACGTCCCATTACTGCTAATTAGGATATGTGGGGCATCTTACCTATGATAATTTGAATGAACTGGCACACCCCTTCAAGTTACGAGGATTTGGATTCATCATCATAAGAACATGCTTACGAACAATTCTGCCTACTTAAGAACGTTTCATGAATCTGACTGGACTTCCCTTAGGAATTCACTTAGGAAAAAATGTAAGAGGAAAAGTTAAGAACTTATTGGCGCATGAGGCCCATGTACAAAACATATTTTTTAGACATTGTCATATTGATTGGCATACCCTATTTTGAACATAAACCTGTATCAGAACAAGAACAATTAGTTCTGTGTTAGTAAGATGAGCCATCTCCACTATGTTATCTTTATTGATACATTTGATATATATTTGTATATTGTCTAGGTTTGAAAATGAGTGTGGTATAGAAGAGAACCTGTGGGATGAACAGTCTTTTACTCAAATAGTTTTTGTGTTAGTTTGCTGGACTAGGACCATATCTCGTGCAGTAATCTGTTTCATTTCATGTTCATGTTTCTAAGTGCTCAATCTCTCGTTTATTCATAGTGAAATAACTCTGACATCCACGAAGGCTACAAAGGCTTACAAAATTTGACAAAATATACATACTGAATACATATAGGCCTAGTGTTCAAAATATAGTTTCCCAATACTTTGCACATGCCCCAGAGTAAATGTGGTCATTCTCTATGACAGTTTAATGAAGTGCCCTCATTGTATTTTAAAGGCTGTGAAGTACTGCATTGCTGGGGAGTGAAATCTGTTCTCTCACACACCACACATGGTCCTAGTTGCGGTATCACACACACACACACACACACACACACATGTCACACACAGACACAGTCGCACACACGCACACATGCGCACGCACGCACGCGCGCACACACACACACACACACACACACACACACACACACACACACACACACACACACACACACACACACACACACACACACACACACACACACACACACACAGACAAACACATGCGTAGTGTGCACACAGACAATAGATGTACTGCCTAGAAGTGATTACAAAACCAAGTTAAAAACAGCTTGTTCCGCTTTTACTATGATGTCACTGACATCAAGCATCGTTTCCCACTCTTTTTTCAGGTTAATCACACACACACACACACGCTCTCTCTCTCTCTATCGCTCTCTCTCTCTCTCTCTCTCTCTCTCTCTCTCTCTCTCTCTCTCTCTCTCTCTCTCTCTCTCTCTCTCTCTCTCTCTCTCTCTCTCTCTCTCTCTCTCTCTCTCTCTCTCTCTCTCTCTCTTTTGGAGTCACTGTCAGGTTCATCCGCTCCCCACAGTGGCCCAGCCTATCCCACAACCCCCTGGGGCTGTAACCTGTGATCCAGCAGAACTGCACTTTGGGTAACGTTGTTTTCATAACCGCTCCCAGGCCTGACTCTACAAACACACTGAACCCACAGAACATGTGTAGCATATTATACATTCACACACACAATTACACACAGGTATACGAGTGCACAATAGACTTCATATGTGCACGCACAAAAAACACACACACACACACACACACACACACACACACACACCAATATATCATATTCAGAGGCAGTCTAAACTGGTCCCGGCAGATAAATATCCCCCCATACCTCACACAGTGTGTTATGTAAGAGGCTGTGTGTTGTGTGCGTGTGTGCGTGCATGTGTGTGCGTGTGTGCGTGCGTGTGTGCGTGCGTGCGTGCATGCGTGAGTGTGTGGTACCAGAACATTTCACATTTTAAGTTTGGCTCTTCATCAGAGGCGATTAGTTTGATTAAAGTCAATAGAAGTGTGAGCTGATTATTTAGAGTGGAGTGACTGTACAGAGCTAGTCAGTGCAATGGATGGAGCTGGTTTCACTGTGTCAGCACTGTGCTCAAATTCTTATTACGTTACAGTAGACCTAGACAAAATATCGATGGGTTGTTTGACACGAGTGCACAGAAAAACATAACTTCATGGGAGAATCGGAGCTCGATCAGTTGAGGCTTCACAAAGCCTCTCAAGGTGCAGCGGTGGCAGAAGTACACAAATTAGTTACCCACATAAATGTGAGAATACTCATCTCATTGATTCAATCCGTCAATTCCGTCAATTGTTCAAGGGTTAAGACAAGATGCCTCTAGAGGTTGTGCTGCTCCTCCTCGTAGTATTCACCCAGCAAACAGCCAATTGGATTGATATACTGTATGTTGTGTGCAATATAAGGCTGTCCCCAAACATTCGGGGTTCGAACCTTCGCTCGTTATGGTTGGCACTCAAATCTTAATTAATGGGCTTGAACCATTCGTTCATATAATGTTGACACTTTGGACCCTGCAAATGGTTACATTGTACAAGGGAGAATGGCCCTCCCTCAATGCTTTCTGCCAGGAAACTACCAGGAAAAGTTCTTCCTTGTAGCCAAGTTATTCATTTTGCACTATGGTCAACAGCAACAGGGCCCAAACCTTTACCAAACACAAGCCATGCCTAACCCAAACCATAACCTTAGCCTCACAACACTAAACCTATGTTAAACCTTAACTTTAATCTCACAACAAACAAAAAAAATACTGTACTGTCATGTAGCCTTTTCACTTCTTGCACTAACACATACAAAATGCCACTCACATGTACTGTACATGTACACACAAATGCACAGACAAAAAAAGCACAAATGCACACACCTACACACATGGACATAGACACATTCAATAGAGCACCGAAATCTGACGTCAATATCGGTAGAGGGCGCAAAACCACGGGTTCATGTACTTTTTATTTGCATTGTAATCCCCATAGGGGGATTTATGGATATGAAGAATCAACTGACATAAAACGCTATTGTTACTGGTGCTGAATTAGTTACATTTTCACTAGAAACGGACTGTATCATATTCATATACTGTATGAGTGAGAAACAGACTGTATCATATATGAGTGAGTGAGTGACTGTATCATATATGAGTGACTGACTGACTGTAGAAACAGACTGTATCATATATGAGTGACTGACTGACTGTTAGAAACAGACTGTATCATATATGAGTGACTGACTGTCGCAAATGATACAGAGACACCTTCCTGACAATAACGCCAAGACAGCTTGTTTATTTTTGGACCACAATGCTTATCTGAAACGATTTTAAGATGATCCCATGTTATTCTCCATAGAAAAATTAAGATAGTAAAAAGAAAAATTAAGATAGTAAAAAAGGCAAAGTAGTTTAGTGATAAGGGGTTTAGCATGGACAAAAATAGAGCCCCTAATCTCTTTCCCTTAATCTGTGCTTTTGACAGAGACACCATATCAAAATGTGTCCAATTAGTTTAATCGATAAATAGATAGCATTTATGCATTGAAACGTTGCAGACTATGTTGCAATTTATTTATTGCAACAGTAGTCCTTTATTCTCAGGAGTTGCTGTCATCTTTTCATTCATTTGATCTGTGGGAGAGGCTTGGCGTTCTTATCACTGGCTAACATTGTAGTGTCTTTGTCTGTCTGTCTCTCTCACATGCATGCGTTCACACCATAGACTGTAAAAAATATGGACAAAGCGTTCCCCGGGTCTAACATGAACGTAAAATGAAGCCTGAAATCCCTTGCATTCTAATGCACTGTAAGTCGCCATCTTTCTAGATCCGTTTTGGACCAGCTGGCCATTGGCTGGCTCCCTGAATCCCGATCATAGACTGTAACGGTAGCCACGCCCCTCAGAACATGCGCGACTTTATGGTATTTTTTTTTAATAAATGGGACCATAATTTTCCAAAAAGAATATTATGACATTAGAAATGAGACTTTAAACTAGTGACTGCAAGCGGAAAGTATTCATGACCATGTTTATTAAGGTAATGCAGTCTAGGTGAAGTTGGGCCAAAATACATGGGCCTCTATATAGCTATGGGGCTTTTTGGGTCCAGTCCAGCGCCACAACAGGCCATTATATGAACTACCGATTTCAAATGAGGCTTCACGAAATATCTGGCTGACTGCCCCCCTGGTTCACACGCACGTGCACACACACACACACACACACACTCACACACACACTCACACTCACACTCACACTCACACTCACACTCACACTCACACTCACACTCACACTCACACACACACACACACGCCCAAACCGTTTCCGTCTCTGGTGGTTTGCAGTTATGTAACATTCAGCTGTCAGTGGCCACTGTCCTGCCAGGACATCAGTGTGGAGGAGGTGGACACCTGTTGTATCAATCTGATAGCTTCAAGGATCTCGCCCCTCCTGGACTCATGAGTGTGAACGCATGAGCGCGCGCACACACACACACACACACACACACACACACACACACACACACAGACGCTGGACCCCCTCGAAAACGAGATGATACATCTCAAGGGGATATCCTTTCTCAATAAAGGTTCATATACACACACACACACACACACACACACACACACACACACACACACACACACACACAATTATACACGACTCACTCACACGTGCACTTACACACAATCACAATGGAAGTCTGGTATCGACTGACTTGAAGCCAACAGCACAACTACATTTACCTGTACGCCAAAGAGCACTTTGAAATGAACTGCTAAAGCATATTAACTAAGGCGTAATGTATGCTCTGTCGACTTTTGGGGCTCTGTTATTGACATAAATGACTAAGCCCTTTGCCAATAAATCTGTATTTAATAACCATGACAATCCTTTCAAAGGCTCTGTCTTAGGGGCCCCCTGAGCTCTTGGGCCCCTGAGCTGAGGCCCAGTAGACCTGTTTGGTAATCCACTCATGCAAATATGCAGAACTGAGACAAGCCAAATGTGATATGCAAGACACTACACAGTCAAATCCTAAATGCTAATTTCAGTCTGAAGAGTTATAGGTAATCCAAAGGTTTTAAACAAAAACGTTGCAAACTAACAAAATAGTCTCTTAATGTTTTAATCCGAATCAGTTTTATTGTCACATCACATGTTTATATGTGTAAATCAGAGTGTGCAAGATCCATCATTTGTTGTTTTCAGGAAGTCTGAGGAAGGCCCGAGGAAAGATCTCTGACCAAAACGTTATTTATCTCATCTTTGTGCAAGCGAAGGCAGATGTCTTCTTCTCAGGAAAGAGAAGAAAAAAGTGGGGGCAGAGAGAGTGAGAACTAGGAGAACAATACAGAAAAAGAAATATGAGGTTAGGTGCGAAGGAATTGCAACGTATCAGTAGCTCCACATCATATGATATCAGCAGGTACACAAGAAAGTAGTCTGCAGGTAAAAACACCGGTAACAATCTACATTGTACACAGAGGAAAAGTATAGTCCACAATCCACATACAGGTATACAGGGCTCTGAAAAGTGTACAAATGGAAACTAATCAAAGGGTACATTTGGTTTCGATCAATGAGGCACTGATTTATCGGCCGTATATCAGGGTTGTGAGGATGATATTTTGACAGCCATTAGAATATCAGCAATAAGTGGACATTTACCGGTGGCGTTAACCAATGTTTTTCTGTTGTGGCGCAACATTTTGTGCTCATAATGCCCATATGGGTGTATCCCTAGTTCCCATCCCATGATTGTATACTGCCCTCATCTGGTTTGCATGAGGACATTGTCTTCCTCTGCTCTTCTTCTGGGTGTCTCCTTTCCATACAAGCACCCCAATTTACAGAGTCAATGTCCAGATGTTGGACAACAGCTGTCAACACAAAACACTGCTCCACAAGCACACGCATACACATATGCTTACATGTGTGCATACGTGCACACGTACACACACTCAATAGATGAGTGTCCCCACCCTCGAGCAAAGCAGGTGGGTATGAACGCGCGGTCATGCACGTGTAAATGTCAAAACCATCATAAGAACTTCATGTATACGTTTTTCAGAATAGTATTGGTTCACTAATAGTAAATCTAACATCTTCTTTTCCCTCTCTGTCCCAGCATGACTAAGCAATGTGGCCTGCAGCAGGCAGCATGCAGCTCTCCCTACAGGATGAGACGGAGAGGCTACAATTCCACGTACTAACCAGGTACAGAGAGAACACAGGTCCGTACTGTACCAGGTACAGAGAGAACACAGGTCCTGTACTGTACCAGGTACAGAGAGAACACAGGTCCTGTACTGTACCAGGTACAGAGAGAACACAGGTCACGTACTGTACCAGGTACAGAGAGAACACAGGTCTCCACGTACTGTACCAGGTACAGAGAGAACACAGGTCCGTACTGTACCAGGAACAGAGAGAACACAGGTCCGTACTGTACCAGGTACAGAGAGAACACAGGTCCGTACTGTACCAGGTACAGAGAGAACACAGGTCCTGTACTGTACCAGGTACAGAGAGAACACAGGTCACGTACTGTACCAGGTACAGAGAGAACACAGGTCCGTACTGTACCAGGTACAGAGAGAACACAGGTCCGTACTGTACCAGGTACAGAGAGAACACAGGTCCGTACTGTACCAGGTACAGAGAGAACACAGGTCCGTACTGTACCAGGTACAGAGAGAACACAGGTCCGTACTGTACCAGGTACAGAGAGAACACAGGTCCGTACTGTACCAGGTACAGAGAGAACACAGGTCCGTACTGTACCAGGTACAGAGAGAACACAGGTCCTGTACTGTACCAGGTACAGAGAGAACACAGGTCCGTACTGTACCAGGTACAGAGAGAACACAGGTCCACGTACTGTACCAGGTACAGAGAGAACACAGGTCCGTACTGTACCAGGTACAGAGAGAACACAGGTCCTGTACTGTACCAGGTACATCGCTCTCTCTCTCTATCGCTCTCTATCGCTCTCTATCGCTCTCTCTCTATCGCTCTCTCTCTATCGCTCTCTATCGCTCTCTCTCTCTATCGCTCTCTCTCTCTCTCGCTCTCTATCGCTCTCTATCGCTCTCTCTCTCTATCGCTCTCTCTCTCTATCGCTCTCTCTCTCTATCGCTCTCTCTCTATCGCTCTCTCTCTCTATCGCTCTCTCTCTCTATTGCTCTCTCTCTCTATCGCTCTCTATCGCTCTCTCTCTATCGCTCTCTATCGCTCTCTCTATCGCTCTCTATCGCTCTCTATCGCTCTCTCTCTCTATCGCTCTCTCTCTCTATCGCTCTCTCTCTCTATCGCTCTCTCTCTCTATCGATCTCTCTCTATCACTCTCTCTCTATCGCTCTCTATCGCTCTCTCTCTCTATCGCTCTCTCTCTCTATCGCTCTCTCTCTATCGCTCTCTCTCTCTATCGCGCTCTCTCTCTCTCTCTATCGCTCTCTCTCTCTATCGCTCTCTCTCTATCGCTCTCTCTCTCTATCGATCGCTCTCTCTCTATCGCTCTCTATCGCTCTCTCTCTATCGCTCTCTATCGCTCTCTCTCTCTATCGCTCTCTATCGCTCTCTCTCTCTCTCTCTATCTCTCTCTATCGCTCTCTCTCTCTATCGCTCTCTCTCTCTCTCTATCGCTCTCTCTATATCGCTCTCTCTCTCTATCTCTATCGCTCTCTCTCTATCGCTCTCTCTCTATCGCTCTCTATCGCTCTCTCTCTCTATCGCTCTCTCTCTCTATCGCTCTCTCTCTCTATCGCTCTCTCTCTCTCTATCGCTCTCTATCGCTCTCTCTCTCTATCGCTCTCTATCGCTCTCTCTCTCTATCGCTCTCTATCGCTCTCTATCGCTCTCTCTCGCTCTCTATCGCTCTCTATCGCTCTCTCTCTATCGCTCTCTATCGCTCTCTCTCTATCGCTCTCTATCGCTCTCTCTCTCTATCGCTCTCTCTCTCTAACGCGCTCTCTCTCTCTATCGCTCTCTATCGCTCTCTCTCTATCGCTCTCTCTCTATCGCTCTCTCTCTATCGCTCTCTCTCTATCGCTCTCTCTCTCTATCGCTCTCTATCGCTCTCTCTCTCTCTCGCTCTCTATCACTCTCTCTCTCTCTCGCTCTCTCTCTCTCTCTATCGCTCTCTATCGCTCTCTATCGCTCTCTCTCTATCGCTCTCTATCGCTCTCTCTCTCTATCGCTCTCTATCGCTCTCTCTCTCTATCGCTCTCTATCGCTCTCTCTCTCTATCGCTCTCTCTCTCTATCGCTCTCTATCGCTCTCTCTATCGATCGCTCTCTCTCTCTATCGCTCTCTATCGCTCTCTATCGCTCTCTATCGCTCTCTCTCTCTATCGCTCTCTATCGCTCTCTCTCTCTATCGCTCTCTCTCTCTATCGCTCTCTATCGCTCTCTCTCTCTATCGCTCTCTCTCTCTATCGCTCTCTATCGCTCTCTCTCTATCGCTCTCTATCGCTCTCTATCGCTCTCTCTCTCTATCGCTCTCTCTCTATCGCTCTCTCTCTCTATCGCTCTCTCTCTCTATCGCTCTCTCTCTATCGCTCTCTCTCTCTATCGCTCTCTCTCTATCGCTGTCTCTCTCTATCGCTCTCTCTCTATCGCTGTCTCTCTATCGCTGTCTCTCTCTATCGCTCTCTCTATCGCTCTCTCTCTCTATCGCTCTCTCTCTATATCGCTCTCTCTCTATCGCTCTCTCTCTCTATCGCTCTCTCTCTCTATCGCTCTCTATCGCTCTCTCTCTCTATCGCTCTCTCTCTATCGCTCTCTCTCTATCACTCTCTCTCTCTATCGCTCTCTCTCTCTATCGCTCTCTATCGCTCTCTCTCTCTATCGCTCTCTATTGCTCTCTCTCTCTCTATCGCTCTCTCTCTCTATCGCTCTCTCTCTCTATCGCTCTCTCTCTCTCTCTCTATCGCTCTCTCGCTCTATCGCTCTCTCTCTATCGCTCTCTATCGCTCTCTCTCTATCGCTCTCTCTCTCTATCGCTCTCCCTCTCTATCGCTCTCTCTCGCTCTCTCTCTCTATCGCTCTCTCTCTATCGCTCTCTCTCTCTATCGCTCTCTCTCTCTCTCTCTCTCTCTATCGCTCTATCGCTCTCTCTCTCTCTCTATCGCTCTCTCGCTCTATCGCTCTCTCTCTATCGCTCTCTATCGCTCTCTATCGCTCTCTCTCTCTATCGCTCTCTCTCTCTATCGCTCTCTCTCTCTATCGCTCTCTATCGCTCTCTCTCTCTATCGCTCTCTCTCTATCGCTCTCTCTCTCTATCGCTCTCTCTCTATCGCTCTCTATCGCTCTCTCTCTCTATCGCTCTCTCTCTCTATCGCTCTCTCTCTATCGCTCTCTCTCTATCGCTCTCTCTCTCTATCGCTCTCTCTCTCTATCGCTCTCTATCGCTCTCTATCGCTCTCTATCGCTCTCTATCGCTCTCTCTATCGCTCTCTCTCTCTCTCTATCGCTCTCTCTCTATCGCTCTCTATCGCTCTCTATCGTTCTCTCTCTATATCGCTCTCTCTCTCTATCGCTCTCTCTCTCTATCGCTCTCCCTCTCTATCGCTCTCTCTCTCTATCGCTCTCTCTCTCTATCGCTCTCTCTCTCTATCGCTCTCTCTCTCTATCGCTCTCTCTCTATCGCTCTCTCTCTATCGCTCTCTATCGCTCTCTCTCTCTATCGCTCTCTCTCTCTATCGCTCTCTCTCTCTATCGCTCTCTCTCTATCGCTCTCTCTCTCTATCGCTCTCTCTCTCTATCGCTCTCTATCGCTCTCTATCGCTCTCTCTCTATCGCTCTCTCTATCGCTCTCTCTCTATCGCTCTCTATCGCTCTCTCTCTCTATCGCTCTCTCTCTCTCTATCGCTCTCTCTCTCTATCGCTATCTCTCTCTATCGCTCTCTCTATCGCTCTCTCTCTCTATCGCTCTCTATCGCTCTCTATCGCTCTCTATCGCTCTCTCTCTATCGCTCTCTATCGCTCTCTCTCTCTATCGCTCTCTCTCTCTCTCGCTCTCTATCGCTCTCTATCGCTCTCTCTCTCTATCGCTCTCTCTCTCTATCGCTCTCTCTCTCTATCGCTCTCTCTCTCTATCGCTCTCTCTCTATCGCTCTCTCTCTCTATCGCTCTCTCTCTCTATCGCTCTCTCTCTCTATCGCTCTCTCTCTCTATCGCTCTCTATCGCTCTCTCTCTATCGCTCTCTATCGCTCTCTCTATCGCTCTCTATCGCTCTCTATCGCTCTCTCTCTCTATCGCTCTCTCTCTCTATCGCTCTCTCTCTCTATCGATCTCTCTCTATCGCTCTCTCTCTATCGCTCTCTATCGCTCTCTCTCTCTATCGCTCTCTCTCTATCACTCTCTCTCTCTATCGCGCTCTCTCTCTCTCTCTATCGCTCTCTCTCTCTATCGCTCTCTCTCTATCGCTCTCTCTCGCTCTCTATCGCTCTCTCTCTATCGCTCTCTATCGCTCTCTCTCTCTATCGCTCTCTATCGCTCTCTCTCTCTCTATCTCTCTCTATCGCTCTCTCTCTCTATCGCTCTCTCTATATCGCTCTCTCTATATCGCTCTCTCTCTCTATCGCTCTCTCTCTCTATCGCTCTCTCTCTATCGCTCTCTATCGCTCTCTCTCTCTATCGCTCTCTCTCTCTATCGCTCTCTCTCTCTATCGCTCTCTCTCTCTATCGCTCTCTCTCTCTCTATCGCTCTCTCTCTATCGCTCTCTATCGCTCTCTCTCTCTATCGCTCTCTATCGCTCTCTCTCTCTATCGCTCTCTATCGCTCTCTATCGCTCTCTCTATCGCTCTCTCTCTCTCTCTATCGCTCTCTATCGCTCTCTCTCTATCGCTCTCTATCGCTCTCTATCGCTCTCTCTCTCTATCTCTCTCTATCGCTCTCTCTCTCTAACGCGCTCTCTCTCTCTATCGCTCTCTATCGCTCTCTCTCTATCGCTCTCTATCGCTCTCTCTCTCTATCGCTCTCTCTCTATCGCTCTCTATCGCTCTCTCTCTCTATCGCTCTCTCTCTATCGCTCTCTCTCTCTATCGCTCTCTCTCTCTCTCGCTCTCTATCGCTCTCTATCGCTCTCTCTCTATCGCTCTCTATCGCTCTCTATCGCTCTCTCTCTCTATCGCTCTCTCTATCGCTCTCTCTCTCTATCGCTCTCTATCGCTCTCTATCGCTCTCTCTCTATCGCTCTCTCTCTCTATCGCTCTCTATCGCTCTCTCTAACGATCGCTCTCTCTCTCTATCGCTCTCTCTCTCTATCGCTCTCTATCGCTCTCTATCGCTCTCTATCGCTCTCTCTCTCTATCGCTCTCTATCGCTCTCTCTCTCTATCGCTCTCTCTCTCTATCGCTCTCTATCGCTCTCTCTCTCTATCGCTCTCTATCGCTCTCTATCGCTCTCTCTCTATCGCTCTCTCTCTCTATCGCTCTCTCTCTCTATCGCTCTCTCTCTCTATCGCTCTCTCTCTATCGCTCTCTATCGCTCTCTCTCTATCGCTCTCTATCGCTCTCTCTCTATCGCTCTCTATCGCTCTCTCTCTATCGCTCTCTCTATCGCTCTCTCTCTCTATCGCTCTCTATCGCTCTCTCTCTCTATCGCTCTCTCTCTCTATCGCTCTCTCTCTCTATCGCTCTCTATCGCTCTCTCTCTCTATCGCTCTCTCTCTATCTCTCTCTCTCTCTATCGCTCTCTATCGCTCTCTCTCTCTATCGCTCTCTCTCTCTATCGCTCTCTCTCTATCGCTCTCTCTCTCTATCGCTCTCTCTCTATCGCTCTCTCTCTATCGCTCTCTCTCTATCGCTCTCTCTCTCTATCGCTCTCTCTCTCTATCGCTCTCTCTATCGCTGTCTCTCTCTATCGCTCTCTCTATCGCTCTCTCTCTCTATCGCTCTCTCTCTCTATCGCTCTCTCTCTCTCTCTATCGCTCTCTCTCTCTATCGCTCTCTCTCTCTATCGCTCTCTCTCTATCGCTCTCTCTCTCTATCGCTCTCTCTCTATCGCTCTCTCTCGCTCTCTCTCTCTATCGCTCTCTCTCTCTATCGCTCTCTATCGCTCTCTCTCTCTATCGCTCTCTCTCTATCGCTCTCTATCGCTCTCTCTCTCTATCGCTCTCTCTCTCTATCGCTCTCTCTCTATCGCTCTCTCTCTCTATCGCTCTCTCTCTATCGCTCTCTATTGCTCTCTCTCTCTCTATCGCTCTCTCTCTCTATCGCTCTCTCTCTCTCTATCGCTCTCTCTCTCTATCGCTCTCTCTCTCTATCGCTCTCTCTCTATCGCTCTCTCTCTCTCTATCGCTCTCTCTCTCTCTCTATCGCTCTCTATCGCTCTCTATCGCTCTCTATCGCTCTCTATCGCTCTCTATCGCTCTCTATCGCTCTCTCCCTATCGCTCTCTATCGCTCTCTCTCTCTATCGCTCTCTCTCTCTATCTCTCTCTATCGCTCTCTCTCTATAACGCGCTCTCTCTCTCTATCGCTCTCTATCGCTCTCTCTCTATCGCTCTCTATCGCTCTCTCTCTATCGCGCTCTCTCTCTATCGCTCTCTCTCTCTATCGCTCTCTCTCTCTATCGCTCTCTCTCTATCGCTCTCTATCGCTCTCTCTCTCTCTCGCTCTCTCTCTCTCTCTATCGCTCTCTATCGCTCTCTCTCTATCGCTCTATCGCTCTCTATCGCTCTCTCTCTCTATCGCTCTCTATCGCTCTCTCTCTCTATCGCTCTCTCTCTCTATCGCTCTCTATCGCTCTCTCTCTCTATCGCTCTCTCTCTCTATCGCTCTCTATCGCTCTCTCTATCGATCGCTCTCTCTCTCTATCGCTCTCTCTCTCTATCGCTCTCTATCGCTCTCTATCGCTCTCTATCGCTCTCTATCGCTCTCTCTCTCTATCGCTCTCTATCGCTCTCTCTCTCTATCGCTCTCTCTCTCTATCGCTCTCTATCGCTCTCTCTCTATCGCTCTCTCTCTCTATCGCTCTCTATCGCTCTCTCCCTCTATCGCTCTCTCTCTCTATCGCTCTCTCTCTATCGCTCTCTCTCTATCGCTCTCTCTCTATCGCTCTCTCTCTATCGATCTCTATCGCTCTCTCTCTATCGCTCTCTCTCTATCGCTCTCTCTCTCTATCGCTCTCTCTCTCTATCGCTCTCTATCGCTCTCTCTCTCTATCGCTCTCTCTCTCTATCGCTCTCTATCGCTCTCTCTCTATCGCTCTCTCTCTCTATCGCTCTCTCTCTATCGCTCTCTCTCTCTATCGCTCTCTCTCTCTATCGCTCTCTATCGCTCTATCGCTCTCTCTCTCTATCGCTCTCTCTCTCTATCGCTCTCTATCGCTCTCTCTCTATCGCTCTCTATCGCTCTCTCTCTATCGCTCTCTCTCTCTATCGCTCTCTCTCTATCGCTCTCTCTCTATCGCTCTCTCTCTCTATCGCTCTCTCTCTCTATCGCTCTCTCTATCGCTGTCTCTCTCTATCGCTCTCTCTCTATCGCTCTCTCTCTATCGCTCTCTCTCTCTATCGCTCTCTCTCTCTCTATCGCTCTCTCTCTCTATCGCTCTCTCTCTATCGCTCTCTCTCTCTATCGCTCTCTCTCGCTCTCTCTCTCTATCGCTCTCTATCGCTCTCTCTCTCTATCGCTCTCTCTCTATCGCTCTCTCTCTCTATCGCTCTCTATCGCTCTCTCTCTCTATCGCTCTCTCTCTCTATCGCTCTCTCTCTCTATCGCTCTCTCTCTATCGCTCTCTCTCTATCGCTCTCTATTGCTCTCTCTCTCTCTATCGCTCTCTCTCTCTATCGCTCTCTCTCTATCGCTCTCTCTCTCTATCGCTCTCTCTCTATCGCTCTCTCTCTCTATCGCTCTCTCTCTCTATCGCTCTCTCTCTCTATCGCTCTCTCTCTCTCTCTATCGCTCTCTCTCTCTATCGCTCTCTATCGCTCTATCGCTCTCTCTCTCTATCGCTCTCTCTCTATCGCTCTCTCTCTATCGCTCTCTATCGCTCTCTCTCTATCGCTCTCTCTCTCTATCGCTCTCTCTCTATCGCTCTCTATCGCTCTCTCTATCGCTCTCTCTATCTATCGCTGTCTCTCTCTATCGCTCTCTCTCTCTATCGCTCTCTCTCTCTATCGCTCTCTCTCTCTATCGCTCTCTCTCTCTATCGCTCTCTCTCTCTATCGCTCTCTCTCTATCGCTCTCTCTCTCTATCGCTCTCTCTCTATCGCTCTCTCTCTCTATCGCTCTCTATCGCTCTCTCTCTCTATCGCTCTCTCTCTCTATCGCTCTCTCTCTCTCTCTATCGCTCTCTCTCTCTCTCTATCGCTCTCTCTCTCTCTCTATCGCTCTCTCTCTATCGCTCTCTCTCTATCGCTCTCTCTCTCTCTCTCTCTATCGCTCTCTCTCTCTATCGCTCTCTCTCTCTATCGCTCTCTCTCTCTATCGCTCTCTCTCTCTATCGCTCTCTCTCTCTATCGCTCTCTCTATCGCTCTCTCTCTCTCTATCGCTCTCTATCGCTCTCTATCGCTCTCTCTCTCTCTCTATCGCTCTCTCTCTCTATCGCTCTCTATCGCTCTCTCTCTCTATCGCTCTCTCTCTCTATCGCTCTCTCTCTATCGCTCTCTCTCTCTATCGCTCTCTATCGCTCTCTCTCTCTATCGCTCTCTCTCTCTATCGCTCTCTATCGCGCTCTCTCTCTATCGCTCTCTCTCTATCGCTCTCTCTCTATCGCTCTCGCTCTCTCTCTCTCTCTCTATCGCTCTCTCTCTCTATCGCTCTCTCTCTATTGCTCTCTCTCTCTATCGCTCTCTCTCTCTATCGCTCTCTCTCTCTATCGCTCTCTCTCTCTATCGCTCTCTCTCTCTATCGCTCTCACTCTATCGCTCTCTATCGCTCTCTCTCTCTATCGCTCTCTATCGCTCTCTATCGCTCTCTCTATCGCTCTCTCTCTATCGCTCTCTCTCTATCGCTCTCTCTCTCTCTATCGCTCTATCGCTCTCTCTCTCTATCGCTCTCTCTCTCTCTATCGCTCTCTCTCTATCGCTCTCTCTCTATCGCTCTCTCTCTCTATCCCATCGTTTTTCTTTCTTTTTTTTTTTTTTTCAAATCCTCAAAAATGATGAAAAACGGCGTGCCGTATGCCGTACGGTGGGCTATAGTCCATGGTCAAAAATTATGAAAAACCAGGATAAAAAATATATACACACCATGTAATCTGGTCCCAGCAAATTGTGCCGGATTTGCTGGGACCAGATTACATGCGTGCTCTGCTCTGCTTGCGCAAGTAATTACCAGCTGCTGCCTTATGTCCCATGGTTGAGAGGTCGGTTAGAGGCAAAAAGTGTGTGGTTGCCTAGAGCCGAGGCAGCCAATCAGGACGATAGGTTGTCAGTATACAGCCAATGAGTCTCAACTACACAGCAGTTGGTAAAAAGACTGCCAAGATTACGTTCTCTTGTCATTTATAGAAACTTGTCTAAAACCATATATTCAAGCATTGCATGCCCACGGCTTCTCTTTCATACAACACGATATCTCACAGGACAGTAGTAAAAAATAAGGGATGTGGGCGTCTGTCTTGGGTTTGTCAGCAGTGGATGGTGCCGTCTGGGCCATATTACCATCACAGTCTAGACACAAATTTCAACATTGAGCTGTTGGCCATTCAAATGCTACCATATTTACTACAGAGGAAGTTTACATACATCTGCTACTAGTCAGTATAGGCTGTCAGCATATCTTGTTACTCAGTTAGTTTTGTGGCAGTAATCAGGATCAGACTGTCAAAAGATTAAATTTGTGGCTTTCTTTCCCTAAGCAAATACACTATGTCCAGATATGTATTATTGTTTTCAGTTGTAAACATAAATGTGAAAGAAAACATGAAGACCTTGAAATTGTTTTATTTTATTTAGCTACCTTTTCTTTTACTACCAATTTTTAAAGAGCAAAGTATTCTAAAGTCATCCAAAGTGTTTTGGTCATTTTTAAGACTTTGAGTACACACAAACATACCCATGATGAATAACCAAATGTACTGTATGTTACTGTTACAGATTTTTTAATGGTTATAACCACTCAGTCTCTCCTCAGCCTCAGAAAAGACATGACAAAACACAAGACATGTCAAGAAGACACAGGATGTAACAAGACATACGACTTGACAAGATACACGACATGACAAGGCACAAAGACGAAACCTTTGGACACAATAAGAAACACGACTCAAGAAGACACAACGCAACATTACAACCTCATAAATTTTTTACCTATTGCACAAAATGTGAGGTCATGATAAAGTTAAGAGTCGCACATTTTGAAGAAAACCCTATTTGCCCTGGGTGGCACTGATTAGTCAGCTGCTGTATCTTTCCTGGGGATGATATGGCAGCTGAATAATCTGATGATGCGATGCAATGCAATGCAAAACAATCAGTGTAATCTAAAGTGCGTCCATGCTCTAGTCTAAACTATCGCTACAATTGAACTGCCACTCACTGAGTGGAAAACATCAACCTTCAAATGTTGACAGAGCATGTGAGTGGCAGTGAGAATATCACTCTTCAATCACAACGCCGTTCTTACGTTCCACTGTGGCACACAGAAAGATTCCCTGGCATCCCTGCTGCCACTCTACTCAAAATCCACCTGCTATACTCACGATGCTCACAGTAAAGAAAACTATTTCTATTTTGCGGCGTCTTAGTTTTAACATAATTAAACACACAGTAGAGGGCTGTGTCTGAAACCATTTGGAACATGAGTTGCTCTTTTCTGTAAACTATGTTTAACTATTTAACTATAGCTGTTTCTATCCCAAATACAGTCTATTCTGATCACACTCTACCTCTATACTTTCTCTTCTAACAGAACACTACAAAAATGTGTGCACACACAAAAACAATCTTCACCCACTTCTTTCTACCTGTGATGTGAAAATAAAGCTGATTATGATTATTTCTGCACCAATCACGGTGTCCAACACTGACTATAGATTAGCGTCTGATATGTGCACTTGGACTCAAGCACTCTAGACAGCAATGTTCCTATTTCCCCTGCTACCCATGCCTTCGTCTCAAAGTGTCTGTAGCCCAGTATGCACATTGTAAAGCACTTTGGAGAAAGGCACTATATAAAAATGCACAGTATACCGTTAAAAAGATTAAACCAATTCCATGCCGGCGCTTCACTGGATTGAACATGGGTGCAGATACTGTATGTGATGCATCCGGATAGTATCCTTTTACCCCTGCATGCAGGGGCTGATTCTTTTTATGAAACTATAATGGGGAGTAAAACTGTCTGGGAGCAGTTTTCTTGCTCACTGAGTCTCTCCCTGCATGGGAACTGTGTTGCGTACAGAAGGCCTGAGGAGCCTTCCCAGCAGTGCTGTGACTGTACCAAAGAGCGTCAACTAAAATAGAACAGACGTGCTGTGAGACCGCTTCTCCAATGAACACATGTATTGGCATAACTCTATTTCTAAAGGCAGACCACACCCGACCCCTGCCGGTTTCTGTCCGTTACACATGCTCACGCGCGCGCGCACACGCACACGCACACAGTGTTATAAATGACAAGGGGGTCAAGGGCACATGCACGCATTGGCACATTAATTGAGACACACAATTGTGCTCTCTCTCTTTTTCACACACACACACACACACACACACACACACACACACACACACACACAGAGAGAGAGAGAGACACCTTCCCCACTGTTTCTCTCTCAGTGGGAGCGGACACATGAAAGGAAGTCAAAACACCTCCTCCTGCTCCTCTTCTACGTCTCTTTCAAATCCCTCTAAAGGCAGAGATCACTGTCCTCATTCTCTCGCCCTCATCTTCAAATTCACAATCTGGTTTCAATAACCCCACAGATTCAATAACACCCCTGAGCACCCCCCACCATACACAGACACATAGATGGAGACACACTATAACAGACATACAAACTGACGCACACATGCACGCACACCAACATACTATACACTCAAGCTGAGGCACACATGGAAACACATATGGGTAACAGTAGTTTAAGGCCTGTGTAGTGTTTATTCTGTGATTGCGCTTTTGTAAAAATATAGTATCTACAGTACTACAGAAAAATGCCTAAAATATATCAAACCTGTCTCCCGGGTTGAATACATAGTTCATGGCTGAATCCTTCTAAACAGATGATACGAGGTGTTGCGAATTAATTCACCCCAATGGCCAAAACAACAAGGCTTGCATCTGATTGACCAGTGAATACATTTGAAAACATGAGGAGATGACCAATAGAGCGTATCATACAAAACACAGTGAATAGAAAATGTTCAGATAATTTGAAAGGTTAACAGGGTCATTGAGGGATTGCTTTTTGTTTCCTATCCATCCAGCCCGGCCCGACTATAATTAGCATACATTTAGACCCGACCATGGCAACCAGGCCCTAAAACGTCTGGTCGGGTCGGGTAGGGTCGGGTTTGGGCAGAATTTGAGAACTTTACTCTGTCACAGAGTAAAAGTGAAACGCCAGTCAGCACCATCTTCATAAATACAAGAGACTTAAACATTCGACAATTAAGGTCCAATATTTCTACAATTGCTACAAAACTTTGAACGTTCGTTATTTTGGGGCATACAATAAAATAAAGTCTCTCTCTAGTACCTCAAAATAGGTGATGGGGAAAATACACACCACTTTATATGCTTTAGACACTATTTATGAACAGCTTAGTGAATGAGGCCCAATAACAATCTCAATATCAATTTAGTATGTGTGACACACATACATAAATTGATAGACAAGTACAGAAAATGGCACGTACAGAGACAGGCCCTCTGCAGAACCAAATGAACATCTGACGTTCCTCATCATCTAGATTGAAGCTAATGACGAGCGGCGAGTGTGCTGACAGGGAGAATGGAATTGGATTGTGTACAAGAGACCCAGTGAGACCAGACATATGTTTTGGAAAACGTGTGTGTGTGTGTGTGTGTGTGTGTGTGTGTGTGTGTGTGTGTGTGTGTGTGTGTGTGTGTGTGTGTGTGTGTGTGTGTGTGTGTGTGTGTGTGTGTGTGTGTGTGTGTGTGTGTGTGTGTGTGTGTGTGTGTGTGTGTGTGTGTGTGTGGGGCATGTAGGCCCCTGTACGCAGGACAGAGCCCTGCATGGTCTTGCAACTATTCTCTAACTATTATGTCAAAAGGGGTTTGGTGCACCGTGTAAATCTCTTCCACACACCGTCAGCATCCCCCAACAATCAATCCTTCAATCTCTACAGAATCAGAACAGTCTCTCATAAGTATTCACAAACGCCTTGTTCACCAAGGTGTGCGTTTCTCTGCTTTTCTATATGTGAGCGTGCTTGAGAGAGTCTTTCTATGTATGCATGTATGCATGTGCACATTGCACTGAGGATCGAGGTTTAATCCACTATAAGGTACATTTGATTAAAGAGGGAGTTTGGGGGTATTACAGCTGGGAGAGGTGAGGTGAAGGGCAGAGCAAGAGGGCTCTGATGCAGTATCCAACTGGATGAGATTGAGAACGTTTTCATCCATGTTTGGAGACTTCAAAGATGTGGAGTGTGTGTGTAAGGAAGCCCTTACAGCACATATGTCTTTACTGGAGTATAAGGTAGATCAAAATGTATTTTACTCTCTAACACACACACACACACACACACACACACACACACGCAGGAATGCACGCACGCACAAACGCACGAGCGCGCACGCACAAACGCACGAGCGCGCACCAACACACACACACACACACACACACACACACACACACTCACACAAACTGTACAGTCGGATAACAAATTAAATAAAAACCTGCATAACTGAGTGGACAAACAACAAATGCATCTCTGCTTCCATAGTCATCATCACTATTACAACTAATTCAGGGACAAGGGATGCCACTATAATCAACAATAAAAAGTGAGTGGTGCAACTCCGTGTGGGGGTTCCCGGGGGAGGGGAGCTCCAGACCCCCAGGAACGGTTGAGAAATGACAGAGTTACTGTGTGGCGGTCCCTCTACTGCAAGGCTACCCTCTATCGTACAGTACTACTGTATACTGGCACAGCCGAAAGCATCATATATACAGTTAATACGTGCGTGTGTGTTTGTGTGTACGTTAGGTTGCGCACAGGTGGTGAAAAACAACCATGCTGTTTTCGTGCTCATACCCAGACACCCACCCAGCCAGCTACCCACACATAGCTCCGTAAGGGAGTGGTTGCACCACACAAAAACAGGAATACAAGACAGGTGGGCACTATAGGGACATCTGGGCACCATATTTTTCGGATGACTGGGCACCTGGACGAATGAGAACCTGGACAGGTGGGCATGCTGGACAACTGTGCACCAAAACTGTCTGGGCACTATAGGTACTTAGGGGTGGAGATAACTGGGCACCTGGACAACTGGGCACTAGGCACATGTGGGAGCTTGGACAAGTGGTCACCTGAATTGGGATTCGTGTCCACAGTCCACCACAAGTGTTTTTAACTTTATACATAGCATGCTGCTTTATTATTGGTAAGTGATATTTAACCCACTATTTAAACCCCCAACACAACACAACAAGGTCAAAGTAGGCAGGGCCTACAATATATTTTCGTTGCCAAAAGTATGTAAGACCAATAATATCACATTTGCATTACAAAACGGACAATATAGCCTATGCTTTAACATAATTGAGTAACTCCAAAGTAATGATACGAAGCTTGCAGAGTTAGTTCAGTCAGATAGGTTGTTATTGTATATCCATCTCCCTGCTCTTAATTTGAGGTATTTAATTGAGCAAGGAGAAAAATGTAGCAGAGCCGAACGCCAAGATAAAATATTATATAGGCCTACATAGGCTACTTATATTCTCATTCTATAATACATATTGGTTAAATCTATTCATGAGTTATCTGACTGAAATGCTTTTATGGGTAACAAGATCTAGCCGAAGGAGAATATTATGTAGTCAGTACACCTCTAGCCTTGAATAATAATGGATAAAGCTTGAGCCACACACACACACACACACACACACACACACACACACACACACACACACACACACACACACACACACACACACACACACACACACACACACTCACACTCACACACTCATTTATTTATTTCTTCACAATATGGTTCCTTTGTGAATTCTTATTGAGCCGCATTTAGCAGTTTAGCAGTCGTATTGTTATTTTACATAAGAAATACTACTAAACACCAGTGTCTGTTGACAAGGAATTTCCATCTGCAAGACTCATTTGAAGCCAATTTGAATACACTAAATTAGTCTAGACGAGCTTTGAAGCTCTGAACCATGCTGTGAGTAACAGAGTCCTTTTCACCTGTCCCCCCCCCCCTTTCCCCTCTCACCTCACTCCTTCTCATCCTGTTCCCCCCACCCCCCCTCTTCCTTTGTGTGTAAGCAAATGGTCCTTACATCTAGAGAGATTGTATTCACTTCGGCTCCACCTTGTAGGTGGAGTCTATCTCTGATATAAACTGTACCTCGGTGCTTGTATCGGGATGCCTGCTTGGGAGACCGGCCTGTGTGCTTGCAGCATCCGTGGACGGCTGTACACGTTAAATAAAGATCAACAAAGGGAACTTGCTTGCCTCTGGACAGACCTTCAAGCCTCTTGTGATTCCTCACGCGTTTAGAGTGTGTAAAACCTGCCACTTCATTTGGTGTCTAGAAGTGGGGATCCTGTGTCGTTGAGCTCCGGAAGATCAAGCCACAACTGACGTCAACGAACCGCTCCAAAAGGACAGAAGAGTCATGGCTGCATCAATGGAGTTCAACGCCTGGATTTAAAAAAAAAAAACCCTGTGGCTACACTAAAAAACGGTGAGAATCTTCCAAATTTCAGACAATTGAAGAGCTAATTATAAATTCTAAGACCATATTTTGCCAACCTATCTATTGTAATAGTCAAGTATGCTTGATTCAAAATACAGCAGCAAGCCTAGCCTAAGTAAAGAAAAGAATTAAGCCAAGTTTGCAAACGCAAAGACACTTTGTTAACCTTGTTGGAAACAACATAAAGAAAACATAAAGATACCGCGTTTTGCATTAAGTCAAGTTTGTAAACACAAAGACACCTTGTTCAGATAAGAACATAAAGATATCGTGTTGCATTAAGTCAAGCTGTAGCACAAAGACTACCGTGTTACATAGACTAGATTGCTGTGTATGTATTGTAAAGCATTTATATTCCAGTATGGGTAATAAGAAGAGTGCGCCGGCCACAGAGGATAAAGAAAGATGGTCTTCGGTTATGCGCGATATGGTTGCAAAATATGGTCCAGAAGCATTAGACTGCCTTGATGAGTGGAAACTCATGGGCTTTCCAGAACAAGGCTCTTTAAGTAAAAAGAAATTGCTTGAATTAGATGAATTGCTGAGAGAAGCTGAGAAGAAAATGAGAAAGAAAAAGTCAGTTAAAACGCACAAACTTGACAAATGTGACCTCCACAAAAGAGTACTTTTAATGTGGATGGAGGAAGCAGAATATAGACAGAGAAAAAGTGACATGAAAACACTGCCACAAATAGATTCTTTGAGGGAAGAGAGCAGACCTCTGGCTCCTCAGAATTCTCCTTTGTCTACTTCACAGCAGGCACTATCCGAAATCGGCCTGGGCTACCTCCCCATGCAAGCCAGCCAATCTACCATCCAGCTACAGCAGACAGCTGAAACTCTTGCTACGGGCCTGCAACCCTCTACTCCAGCAGCGGTCCTGATATCCGCTGCGCTCAGCCTATTGAAAACTGTTGCTGCAGACCTACAGCCCTCTACTCCAACGGCAATATTGGTGTCCACTGCGATCAGCCTTCTGGAGACTGTTGCTACGGGCCTACAGCCCTCGACTCCAACGCCAATCCTGGTGTCCGCTGTGCTCAGCCTTCTGGAGACTGTTGCTGCAGGCCTGCAGCCGTCTACTCCAGCGGTAATCCTGATATCCGCTGCACTGGGCCTATTGAAAGAGGCTCGACACAAGGAAGGCTCCGTTCGGTCCAATGACACTGCTAAGAGCCGACGTCCATCCTGCACTGGCATCCCTGGCCCAGAGCTGGCCAACAGTGACGATGCGGACACGACACGGAAACCACAGACCTTGCTTCCATCTGTGCATCCGTCCACCCCTGGCAGCCATGGGGGGACAGGGCCCCATCGCAGCAGTGTCATCATCACCCAGGGCAGCACACCGCCACATGAGCAGGGAAGAAGAGGGCCTGGGACAGCGAGACGCGCACAGGGTGCATCAGAGTATTGTCACCTGCCGGGCGGGGTGCCCACCTCAAGTGAACTTTGTTCTAACCCATGGATGGACCAGGAGGACGGGGACAACATACTGCTGGCTGACATACAGTGCCCCGTGGTAGAAGTAGCCAATCCGCACGGCGATGTAATGATGGTGCAACGCCTATGGTCTCCAGATGACATAGGCCAATACGCAGCTACACTGAAAACGCCTACTGAAGTGGGAGGACGCCGCTGGACTAAAGAACTGCAGGCCTTTTGTCGTACATACAGACCTACAATGAAAGAAGTACTTGACATCTGTGCCAAGAATATGGAACCTTCAAAAATGCAAGCAGTCCTAGATGTCGCCCAAACGTATCAAGATGAGAGGCCTGTCCTTGTACAATTTGAGGACAATCGCAGATACATGACTGCTGTGGATGCAGTGTGTGAGAAGATTATTACACTCTTCCCAACGATATTAAATCTGACTGAAGTGCAGAACTGTAAACAGGGCAAAGATGAAACGATCAGTCAGTTCCGCCACCGCCTGGAGGAATCCATACTCATCCACGGAGGAGGAAAAGACCAGAACGACCCGTTTGCCAAAGCCTTCCTGGTCAGCCAGCTAATAAACAACATGCATGAAAAACTCTCTAAGCGAGTGAAACAATCTCTCATTGGCTACAGAACAGCTGATCCGGCCGACATCATCAAGCATGCAACTCATGCAGAGGACGTCGAAAACGAGATGAACGAAAAAGAGAAGAAACAGGATAAAAACAAGGCCGAAGTCCTTCAGCTTGCAATGATGAGCGCTGTCACTATGCTGTCAAAAGACAAAGAAGAAGACTGCGACAAGAACGAAAACAGAAGACATCTGCAGAGAGAGGACAGTAGGGGCTATTATGACCAACGCAGACAAGTCTACCATTCATCATCCGAGGGAGACCACAGGGATGAAGAAGATTTTGGACACTGGGGGTAGTGGACAGGAAGGGACTACGCTTCCAGACAAGACTACAACCGCCGGTCCAGGTTATGCCCCCATTACAACCCCCCCTGGAGGACTGTCCTACCTGTCATTTGCTCCACTAACCACACACACACACACACACACACACACACACACACACACACACACACACACACACACACACCTCCCCCTACAAAAAAAAAAAAAAAAAAAAGTGTGGGTATCACTCGACCACCTGGAAAGAAAATATTGTTTGAATATATGATGTTTTCTGTTTATTTGTAATGTTGCTGTTCTAAATACAGGTCAAATTGATTCAACAGGGTACTGTATTAGTATCATTTTTAGGGATTTCTTGGTTTATTTGATTGTCCAGTCACGATTGTAAAACCCTTGTCATTCTTTTGCTTAGCTCAAATATGTTACAAGTAGGCCTACTTCTATTTTTTATGTATTTTCTTCAAATGTATTATGATGTATTATTTTGATATTGATGGAAAATTCACAATTATTGTTTAATTAAGCTGTTGTTTAATTAACAAGAGGAAGGATTTGACAAGGAATTTCCATCTGCAAGACTCATTTGAAGCCAATTTGAATACACTAAATTAGTCTAGACGAGCTTTGAAGCTCTGAACCATGCTGTGAGTAACAGAGTCCTTTTCACCTGTCCCCCCCCCCCTTTCCCCTCTCACCTCACTCCTTCTCATCCTGTTCCCCCCACCCCCCCTCTTCCTTTGTGTGTAAGCAAATGGTCCTTACATCTAGAGAGATTGTATTCACTTCGGCTCCACCTTGTAGGTGGAGTCTATCTCTGATATAAACTGTACCTCGGTGCTTGTATCGGGATGCCTGCTTGGGAGACCGGCCTGTGTGCTTGCAGCATCCGTGGACGGCTGTACACGTTAAATAAAGATCAACAAAGGGAACTTGCTTGCCTCTGGACAGACCTTCAAGCCTCTTGTGATTCCTCACGCGTTTAGAGTGTGTAAAACCTGCCACTTCACTGTTGATATAGCCTCGGAAACCCAGACGTTTTTAGCTGATCGTTAGTAAATAGGATTCACTATTGACTCAAAAGCACATCATGATTATGGGAGACTTGGTCTGGTGTCTAGTGACCTCTAGTGGTGCTTGTGGCAGGCTATATATTGATAGGCTGGAAGAAGACGTCAGACGGGACACTGGACAGAGTACAGCAACTTGCAATAATCGCTCTCAAAGAGCACCAAAACCCCACGGACGGCTGCAATAATGTGTAGGTCTACATGGTATTGGTTAAAGGCCTCACTAGAGTAGGTTTTTAGGTCCCTATGTAACGCCCGTAAACGTGGGTACAAAATATCGTAAAATGATCGCTTCATACAATAACACCTTTCTTGGAGATTTTGGACTCGTCCGAGGTTAGTATGAGATCAATGATAGTTTGAGTAGAATCACACACCCTTGTGGGTTGGCTAATTAGCTTAGTGACACTGCAGATCACAAAACCTACTGAATGATTTGAAGATAGTTGCTTAATTCTTTTCGGAGCATGTCCGTGTTCCAGCTACCAATAACAATTTTCTCTGCACCTTCCAGAAGAAGAAGAAAGAGAGAATGAACACGGTGAGCTTTGTATTTCTGCAGTAGGCCTACAATGGCGATCGTCAGATAAAACGCGCAACATTTGTTTCACGTGGCATTTCGTTGCTAATTTGAGATCAGGTTCGAAAAACCTTCCAAACCGTTCCACTTTAAAATAGTGAACATAGCCTAACATCTAAACGCCTCACATGTTGTCAGCTTGTAAATCACTGCTTTTGTGTCACACATTCATTTGCAACGATGCATAGGCTACAATGTTTTAAGTAGCCTAATTGATTGACATTCTATTTCCAAAAATCTAAACTAAAAATCAATCCCACCAGCAGTCTACTGCTTCACATTTGTTTCTGCAATTCCCCTTGCACAAGTTATTATTGTCTTGAATAGACAAAGGACTGAATGAATCGTACATTCAATATAACGGTTATATTGTAAAGTGTAAAGTGCTTTGAGTAAAAACTGAGTTTTTACTCAAAGCACTTTACAATGTACTACATTGTAAAGTGCTTTGAGTAAAAGGTTATATTAATTTACACTAAGAAGATACGTAATAGGCCTACTCATTGAAAGGTCTGAAAAACATTTATGAATTACGTAAATCTTTCCGTGTGCGCCTATCTGTTCCATGTATCTCAAGATCCGCCCAACCGATCAACTTCAAACTCGGCTTGCGTGTCGCTGGGGACTCAGAGCAGTGCAGCACCCGGTGTGGTAACAAGACAACTCACCCCTTTTACCCTTTTTGGTGAGTTGTCTTCACTTTCAGCCACTTTCGAGGTGAGTTGTCTTCACTTTCGGGGTGAGTTGTCTGACCTAATATGTACCCTTTGAGCTCTTTTATATACTTTACTGAATATTTCACCAGAATACTTTACTGAATATTTCACAAGAATATAACACAAGAGTCAAATGTACGGTCAAATGTAATGTATTTTATCACTTGTAATTTCTCACATGCTAATATGTAATTAGCAGGGTAACAAGACAACTCACCCCTTTTACCCTTTTTGGTGACACACACACACACACACACACACACACACACACACACACACACACACACACACACACACACACACACACACACACACACACACACACACACACACACGACAGGCAATCAACAGACAATTTACAGCTGTTGTTTGCAGCGTTAGCAGGCAGCAGCTAGCTTGGCTAACGTAGTTCTGCTCTCTGTGACTCTGTCCCTCTAACGCAGGGGTAACCAACCAGGGGCTCGCGAGCTACCAGTAGCTCGCGGGAACCTTTCAAGTCGATCCCGAAGTGTCTGCAGCAATACACAGCAGAATGTCGTTCGCAAAAAAAGAGCAGATCTACAAGCTAACAACGTGTAGAGGCTCGATGCATTTCAGCTTGAAGATCTGTTCCCCTTGCTTCCACCGCACCGCACCGCCCTCGGCCCTCCCCCTTTTAGCACTCTGTGCTCATGTGCTGTGTGTCTGTTGTTCCCGTCGCAGGCAGCACACAGAGCAATGAGAGCATCAGAGTGAACGCAGCATGATAGCGTCCCCGACACGTTGAATATTATTCAATATTATTATTTGTAAAGTTCGAACGCCAACTTTTAACACTGCACGGCTGCACGCACAAATAAAGAGTGCACCAACCGATCAACTTCAAACTCGGCTTGCGTGTCGCTGGGGACTCAGAGCAGTGCAGCACCCGGTGTGGTAACAAGACAACTCACCCCTTTTACCCTTTTTGGTGAGTTGTCTTCACTTTCAGCCACTTTCGAGGTGAGTTGTCTTCACTTTCGGGGTGAGTTGTCTGACCTAATATGTACCCTTTGAGCTCTTTTATATACTTTACTGAATATTTCACCAGAATACTTTACTGAATATTTCACAAGAATATAACACAAGAGTCAAATGTACGGTCAAATGTAATGTATTTTATCACTTGTAATTTCTCACATGCTAATATGTAATTAGCAGGGTAACAAGACAACTCACCCCTTTTACCCTTTTTGGTGACACACACACACACACACACACACACACACACACACACACACACACACACACACACACACACACACACACACACGACAGGCAATCAACAGACAATTTACAGCTGTTGTTTGCAGCGTTAGCAGGCAGCAGCTAGCTTGGCTAACGTAGTTCTGCTCTCTGTGACTCTGTCCCTCTAACGCAGGGGTAACCAACCAGGGGCTCGCGAGCTACCAGTAGCTCGCGGGAACCTTTCAAGTCGATCCCGAAGTGTCTGCAGCAATACACAGCAGAATGTCGTTCGCAAAAAAAGAGCAGATCTACAAGCTAACAACGTGTAGAGGCTCGATGCATTTCAGCTTGAAGATCTGTTCCCCTTGCTTCCACCGCACCGCACCGCCCTCGGCCCTCCCCCTTTTAGCACTCTGTGCTCATGTGCTGTGTGTCTGTTGTTCCCGTCGCAGGCAGCACACAGAGCAATGAGAGCATCAGAGTGAACGCAGCATGATAGCGTCCCCGACACGTTGAATATTATTCAATATTATTATTTGTAAAGTTCGAACGCCAACTTTTAACACTGCACGGCTGCACGCACAAATAAAGAGTGCACTCGGCACTCGCACATGACGGATTATTATCGATCAAAACAATCCTTAGCGTGTTGCACAGCATGAATGATAAGTAATCACCGACCTGGCTGGATAAATATCACTATGACAAATTGTCAAAATGTTTAGTGCCGCTGTCAAAACATGACAAGATGCTCGATTGTGAATTAAATTGTAACATTCTCCTTGGCTTTGACTGCTTCAGACAGAACATCTGACACACAGCTACGGTAGACTATTAATTTACTAAGCTGTTAACTTACTCGGCTGCCTACCGTTGCTCGTTAATCAGGTCACACAATGGATGGACCACTGATATGTATCCATCCAGGTCGGTGATTTTGTAACACATGCTTTTGTAAGCGACGCTAAGGATTGTTTTGATCGATAATAATCCGTCATGTGCGTGCGCGAGTGCACTCTTTATTTGTGCGTGCAGCCGTGCACAGTGTTTCTCCCACGTTTGGTTAAAAGTTGGCGTTCAAACTTTACAAATATGTGAATATTCATTGAAATGAGAAACAAAATATTGTGCTGTAAAAGCAATTCATGTCCTTTGCATTTTGTTTTATTAAAAAAAAAACTCAACAAAGAAGTTTATTTGTATTTTTGTCCTAATATTTTTTATTTCTAATACATTTGTCTTAAAGCGCAAATAACATACTTTCTAAAATGGCTTTTAATATTTAATATCATATTGTCTATGTCCCTCAAAGTTATTTCTAATGGTTTTGAGCCTCAATCACCACTGATATAACCAGGCCTTGTCATTTCTTTCTGGACTTTGAAAGCAGTTTTAGCTGCAGCCTGCAGTACCACAATGTCCTGAGGTGGTGGGGGTGCAGATGCAGATTATTTAATATTTGAGTCATTATAATACTGATGCTAGATAAAACCAGGTTGTTTCCATTCCATGCCAGCTTGGAAAATCGACAATGGTGGACATTGTAAACAAAGTGGAAATGCAAATTTGGAACTGAATACTTAAGAAGAGGAGGAATTATACAAAGTAGGATGACATTGATCAGTTGAGCTGTTCCTGAGAGCAATTTCTATTAAAGCACCTGATATGATATGAAAGCCTGATTGTTCAAAATTGGTTATTTGTGGGGATAGAAAACACATATGGGAGCTCCAAAAACAGAAAAGAAATGGAAAAAGTTGAATTCTATGTTATAGGTCCTTTAATATTATTTGACATTGATAATATAACTTACTATAAGTTTTTATTCTTATTTAAGCTTTAGTCTTTGTGTGGATGTGTGCACATGCATTGAGCCTGTCAGAAATAGCAAAAAAACAAGTGTTTTTTCTAACACGTTTTAGTGGTAGATCTTGGCTTACAATTGGGAATAAAATGGGCTCTTGGGCTTGAAAAGGTTGGTTACCACTGCTCTAACGTGTGGATTTTATTTTGGTTAATTGGAGATAAAAACAGCAAAGCTTTTTATGGTTACAAGCTATACATCTCCTTACAACCGTACTCTACCGGATTTTGAAATGCAAGTGGTTGTTTCACCATGTTTGCGCATTTATGAGAAATAAAAAACACTAATATGGGAATTATTTCGGGTACCCCTGGCTATGCGTTGCGTACCCCTAAGAGTTGTCTCAGCGAAAACTCACCCCGGAAAGTTCAGACAACTCACCCCGCTGTCTCAGAAAGTGAAGACAACTCACCGGGGTGAGTTTTCCTGTATTCCCCGGTGTTTGGTCTGCGGTTGTCTAGATAGAAGCTCGAAATGCGTCGCGCCGCGATTCGAGCTTGTGGATCTACTACTTTTGATGCTTTTTTGTGAAGCTGTAGCATGATCACGTACTGCGTTCATTTTCCGTTTTCTCGATTTTCCGTTTCCTCGATTTTCCGTTTTCTGTTTTCTCGATTTTCCGTTTTCTCGATTTTCTGTTTTCCGTTTTCTCGATTTTCCGTTTTCTGTTTTCTCGATTTTCCGTTTTCTCGATTTTCCGTTTCCTCGATTTTCCGTTTCCTCGATTTTCCGTTTTCTCGATTTTCCGTTTTCTCGATTTTCCGTTTTCTCGATTTTCCGTTTTCTCGATTTTCCGTTTTCTGTTTTCTCGATTTTCCGTTTTCTCGATTTTCCGTTTTCCCGACTTTCCGTTTTCTCGATTTTCCGTTTTCCGTTTTCTCAATTTTCCGTTTTCTCGATTTTCCATTTTCTCGATTTTCCGTTTTCTCGATTTTCCGTTTTCTCGATTTTCCGTTTTCCGTTTTCTCGACTTTCCGTTTTCTCGATTTCTCGATATTTTGGTTAATTGGAGATAAAAACAGCAAAGCTTTTTATGGTTACAAGCTATACATCTCCTTACAACCGTACTCTACCGGATTTTGAAATGCAAGTGGTTGTTTCACCATGTTTGCGCATTTATGAGAAATAAAAAACACTAATATGGGAATTATTTCGGGTACCCCTGGCTATGCGTTGCGTACCCCTAAGAGTTGTCTCAGCGAAAACTCACCCCGGAAAGTTCAGACAACTCACCCGCTGTCTCAGAAAGTGAAGACAACTCACCGGGGTGAGTTTTCCTGTATTCCCCGGTGTTTGGTCTGCGGTTGTCTAGATAGAAGCTCGAAATGCGTCGCGCCGCGATTCGAGCTTGTGGATCTACTACTTTTGATGCTTTTTTGTGAAGCTGTAGCATGATCACGTACTGCGTTCATTTTCCGTTTTCTCGATTTTCCGTTTCCTCGATTTTCCGTTTTCTGTTTTCTCGATTTTCCGTTTTCTCGATTTTCTGTTTTCCGATTTCCCGTTTTCTCAATTTTCCGTTTTCTCGATTTTCAGTTTTCCGTTTTCTCGATTTTCCGTTTTCTGTTTTCTCGATTTTCCGTTTTCTCGATTTTCCGTTTCCTCGATTTTCCGTTTCCTCGATTTTCCGTTTTCTCGATTTTCCGTTTTCTCGATTTTCCGTTTTCCGTTTTCTCGATTTTCCGTTTTCTCGATTTTCCGTTTTCTCGATTTTCCGTTTTCTGTTTTCTCGATTTTCCGTTTTCTCGATTTTCCGTTTTCCGTTTTCTCAATTTTCCGTTTTCTCGATTTTCCATTTTCTCGATTTTCCGTTTTCTCGATTTTCCGTTTTCCGTTTTCTCAATTTTCCGTTTTCTCGATTTTCCATTTTCTCGATTTTCCGTTTTCTCGATTTTCTCGATTTTCCGTTTTCTCGATTTTCCGTTTTCTCGATTTTCCGTTTTCCGTTTTCTCGTTTTTCCGTTTTCTCGTTTTTCCGTTTTCCGTTTTCTCGATTTTCCGTTTTCCGTTTTCTCGATTTTCCGTTTTCCGTTTTCTCGATTTTCCGTTTTCTCGATTTTCCGTTTTCTCGATTTTCCGTTTTCCGTTTTCTCGATTTTCCGTTTTCTCGTTTTTCCGTTTACCGTTTTCTCGATTTTCCATTTTCCATTTTCCGTTTTCTCGATTTTCCGTTTTCTCGTTTTTCCGTTTACCGTTTTCTCGATTTTCGATTTTCCGTTTTCTCGATTTTCCGTTTTCTCGATTTCTCGATTTTCCGTTTTCTCGATTTTCCGTTTTCTCGACTTTCCGTTTTCTCGACTTTCCGTTTGTTTTCTCGATTTTCCGATTTTCTGTTTTCTCGATTTTCCGTTTTCCATAGAATTTACTCTAATTATTTACCATCAACAACGGAAGCCCAAACAGCATGGTGAGTCCAGCGTGTGTTACACTGAAAATTGTTAGGCAGTCTGCAGTTGGTTCTGCGTCCAGCAGGTGGCAGTATATGAGTTACTCAATGTCTGCCAACGACTTAATTAACTGCTTTTTTGATACTCCCGCAGCGCCAACGATGTCTTTATCGTCTTTTTAACAAGTGTATAACATTGGGCAAAAAAATTATAATAAAAAAATGCGTTGCGTACCCCTAAGAGTTGTCTCAGCGAAAACTCACCCCGGAAAGTTCAGACAACTCACCCGCTGTCTCAGAAAGTGAAGACAACTCACCGGGGTGAGTTTTCCTGTATTCCCCGGTGTTTGGTCTGCGGTTGTCTAGATAGAAGCTCGAAATGCGTCGCGCCGCGATTCGAGCTTGTGGATCTACTACTTTTGATGCTTTTTTGTGAAGCTGTAGCATGATCACGTACTGCGTTCATTTTCCGTTTTCTCGATTTTCCGTTTCCTCGATTTTCCGTTTTCTGTTTTCTCGATTTTCCGTTTTCTCGATTTTCTGTTTTCCGATTTCCCGTTTTCTCAATTTTCCGTTTTCTCGATTTTCAGTTTTCCGTTTTCTCGATTTTCCGTTTTCTCGATTTTCCGTTTCCTCGATTTTCCGTTTCCTCGATTTTCCGTTTTCTCGATTTTCCGTTTTCTCGATTTTCCGTTTTCCGTTTTCTCGATTTTCCGTTTTCTCGATTTTCCGTTTTCTCGATTTTCCGTTTTCTGTTTTCTCGATTTTCCGTTTTCTCGATTTTCCGTTTTCCGTTTTCTCGACTTTCCGTTTTCTCGATTTTCCGTTTTCCGTTTTCTCAATTTTCCGTTTTCTCGATTTTCCATTTTCTCGATTTTCCGTTTTCTCGATTTTCCGTTTTCCGTTTTCTCAATTTTCCGTTTTCTCGATTTTCCATTTTCTCGATTTTCCGTTTTCTCGATTTTCCGTTTTCTCGATTTTCTCGATTTTCCGTTTTCTCGATTTTCCGTTTTCTCGATTTTCCGTTTTCCGTTTTCTCGTTTTTCCGTTTTCCGTTTTCTCGATTTTCCGTTTTCTCGATTTTCCGTTTTCCGTTTTCTCGATTTTCCGTTTTCCGTTTTCTCGATTTTCCGTTTTCTCGATTTTCCGTTTTCTCGATTTTCCGTTTTCCGTTTTCTCGATTTTCCGTTTTCTCGTTTTTCCGTTTACCGTTTTCTCGATTTTCCATTTTCCATTTTCCGTTTTCTCGATTTTCCGTTTTCTCGTTTTTCCGTTTACCGTTTTCTCGATTTTCGATTTTCCGTTTTCTCGATTTTCCGTTTTCTCGATTTCTCGATTTTCCGTTTTCTCGATTTTCCGTTTTCTCGACTTTCCGTTTTCTCGACTTTCCGTTTGTTTTCTCGATTTTCCGATTTTCTGTTTTCTCGATTTTCCGTTTTCCATAGAATTTACTCTAATTATTTACCATCAACAACGGAAGCCCAAACAGCATGGTGAGTCCAGCGTGTGTTACACTGAAAATTGTTAGGCAGTCTGCAGTTGGTTCTGCGTCCAGCAGGTGGCAGTATATGAGTTACTCAATGTCTGCCAACGACTTAATTAACTGCTTTTTTGATACTCCCGCAGCGCCAACGATGTCTTTATCGTCTTTTTAACAAGTGTATAACATTGGGCAAAAAAATTATAATAAAAAAATGTATAGAAACTGGCGCTCAGGTCCTTTTTTGCGCCCCCTAGTGGCGATCGATGAGTTAATGCCCGTCTCTATCAATATACAGTATACTCTATAAGGTTGCCTCCGACATACGTTGCGGTTAGGGTTTGGGATAGGGTGTCGGACTATGAATTTATGCCTCCCTGAGTCCTCCCAAGTCTTTTCAATGGCATGATTCATGACTTTCTGTGTGTGATTCCATTGGTAAGCTACTCCTGTCTCCCTGTCCACAGGCCGTGCCGTTGAGGAGTTGTGGAGTTACAAGCAGTAGAACATTGTGTTCTACTGTGTGTTACTAGTGTTCGATTTTCCGTTTTCTCGATTTTCCGTTTTCTCGATTTTCCGTTTTCCGTTTTCTCGACTTTCCGTTTTCTCGATTTTCCGTTTTCCGTTTTCTCAATTTTCCGTTTTCTCGATTTTCCATTTTCTCGATTTTCCGTTTTCTCGATTTTCCGTTTTCTCGATTTTCCGTTTTCTCGATTTTCCGTTTTCCGTTTTCTCGTTTTTCCGTTTTCTCGTTTTTCCGTTTTCCGTTTTCTCGATTTTCCGTTTTCCGTTTTCTCGATTTTCCGTTTTCCGTTTTCTCGATTTTCCGTTTTCTCGTTTTTCCGTTTACCGTTTTCTCGATTTTCCGTTTTCTCGATTTTCCATTTTCCATTTTCCGTTTTCTCGATTTTCCGTTTTCTCGTTTTTCCGTTTACCGTTTTCTCGATTTTCGATTTTCCGTTTTCTCGATTTTCCGTTTTCTCGATTTCTCGATTTTCCGTTTTTCTCGATTTTCCATTTTCCATTTTCCGTTTTCTCGATTTTCCGTTTTCTCGTTTTTCCGTTTACCGTTTTCTCGATTTTCGATTTTCCGTTTTCTCGATTTTCCGTTTTCTCGATTTCTCGATTTTCCGTTTTTCTCGATTTTCCGTTTTCTCGACTTTCCGTTTTCTCGACTTTCCGTTTGTTTTCTCGATTTTCCGATTTTCCGTTTTCTCGATTTTCCGTTTTCCATAGAATTTACTCTAATTATTTACCATCAACAACGGAAGCCCAAACAGCATGGTGAGTCCAGCGTGTGTTACACTGAAAATTGTTAGGCAGTCTGCAGTTGGTTCTGCGTCCAGCAGGTGGCAGTATATGAGTTACTCAATGTCTGCCAACGACTTAATTAACTGCTTTTTTGATACTCCCGCAGCGCCAACGATGTCTTTATCGTCTTTTTAACAAGTGTATAACATTGGGCAAAAAAATTATAATAAAAAAATGTATAGAAACTGGCGCTCAGGTCCTTTTTTGCGCCCCCTAGTGGCGATCGATGAGTTAATGCCCGTCTCTATCAATATACAGTATACTCTATAAGGTTGCCTCCGACATACGTTGCGGTTAGGGTTTGGGATAGGGTGTCGGACTATGAATTTATGCCTCCCTGAGTCCTCCCAAGTCTTTTCAATGGCATGATTCATGACTTTCTGTGTGTGATTCCATTGGTAAGCTACTCCTGTCTCCCTGTCCACAGGCCGTGCCGTTGAGGAGTTGTGGAGTTACAAGCAGTAGAACATTGTGTTCTAAATTCTAATCAAATGTTGGTATAGCGTAGTCCTATTGGGCCAGATCTACTTTTTAGACATAATGACACAGTACAGTACAGTACAAGTCAGCAGAGACAGGGTATTAATGCGCACGCACGGACACACGCAGGCTGTTTTGGATCATTTTGAACCACTGCAGGCATCTGAAGGCATCGTTTGTTTGGGAAACTATATACGGCAAAGAGAGAGAGAGAGGGAGGGAGAGGGGAGAGGGGAGAGATAGAAAGAGATGGAGAGGGAGAGAGAGAGAGAGAGAGGATTTTTTGTTTTTATTTCGTTTTATTAGAGTTTTTAGTTTTATTAGAGTTTTTAGTTTTATTCGAGTTGGACCTGTAAATTACAACAAAACAAAACCCAAGGCACTGGTGTGGTACTTCCTGGTTTTCCAGAATGGGGTTCAAGTCCCTGCGGTGCTCTGCTCAATTTGTTGTATTTCCATGGTTTATTTTCTGCTCATTGTGTTGCCTTTTCATAGATAACCCCCAGGTTCCTTACTGTGTTCCCTCCATACAGTTATATTACAGGATTTAAAAATCCTCGTTTTTCATCATTTTTGACCATGGGCTATAGCCCATACCGTAGGGCATACTATAGCACGCCGTTTTTCATCATTTTTGAGGATTTGAAAAAAAAAAAAAAAAAAACATGGGTTATAGCCCATCGTTTTTTGAAATTTTGAAAAAAAATGTAACCTCGTTTTTCATAATTTTTGAACATGGGCTATAGCCCCTACCGTACGGCATACTATAGCACGCCGTTTTTCATCATTTTTGAGGATTTGAAAAAAATTCAAAATTTAAAAAACATGGGTTAGAGCCCATCGTTTTTTGAAATTTTGGAAAAAACAATGAACCTCGTTTTTCATCATTTTTGAACATGGGCTATAGCCCCTACCGTACGGCATACTATAGCACGCCGTTTTTCATCATTTTTGAGGATTTAAAAAAAAATCAAAATTTCAAAAAACATGGGTTATAGCCCATCGTTTTTTGAAATTTAGATTTTTTTTTTAACCTTGTTTTTCATCATTTTTGAACATGGGCTATAGCCCCTACCATACGGCATACTATAGCACGCCGTTTTTCATCATTTTTGAGGATTTGAAAAAAAATCAAAATTTAAAAAAAACATGGGTTATAGCCCATCGTTTTTTTAAATTTTGAGAAAAAAAATTTAACCTTGTTTTTCATCCTTTTTGAACATGGGCTATAGCCCCTACCGTACGGGATACTATAGCACGCCGGTTTTCATCATTTTTGAGGATTTGAAAAAAAATCAAAATTTAAAAAACATGGGTTATAGCCCATCGTTTTTTGAAATTAAAAAACAAAATTAACCTCGTTTTTCATCATTTTTGAACATGGGCTATAGCCCCTACCGTACGGCATACTATAGCACGCCGTTTTTCATCATTTTTGAGGATTTGAAAAAAAATCTAAATTTCAAAAAACATGGGTTATAGCCCATCGTTTTTTGAAATTTTGAAAAAAAACAAAACCTAGTTTTTCATCATTTTTGAACATGGGCTATAGCCCCTACCGTACGGCATACTATAGCACGCCGTCTTTCATCATTTTTGAGGATTTGAAAAAAAATCTAAATTTAAAAAAACATGGGTTATAGCCCATCGTTTTTTGAAATTTTGAAAAAAGAATTAACTTCGTTTATCATCATTTTTGAACATGGGCCATAGCCCCTACCGTACGGCATACTATAGCACGCCGTTTTTCATCATTTTTGAGGATTTGAAAAAATTTCAAATTTTCAAAAAACATGGGTTATAGCCCATCGTTTTTTGAAAATTTGAAAAAAAAAGGAACCTCGTTTTTCATCATTTTTGAACATGGGCTATAGCCCCTACCGTACGGCATACTATAGCACGCCGTTTTTCATCATTTTTGAGGATTTGAAAAAAATCAAAATTTAAAAAAACATGGGTTATAGCCCATCGTTTTTTTAAATTTTGATTTTTTTTTAACCTTGTTTTTCATCATTTTTGAACATGGGCTATAGCCCCTACCGTACGGCATACTATAGCACGCCGTTTTTCATCATTTTTGAGGATTTGAAAAAAAATCAAAATTTCAAAAAACATGGGTTATAGCCCATCGTTTTTTTAAATTTTGAGAAAAAAATTTTAACCTTGTTTTTCATCCTTTTTGAACATGGGCTATAGCCCCTACCGTACGGGATACTATAGCACGCCGTTTTTCATCATTTTTGAGGATTTGAAAAAAAATCAAAATTTCAAAAACATGGGTTATAGCCCATCGTTTTTTGAAATTAAAAAAAAAATTAACCTCGTTTTTCATCATTTTTTTAAATGGGCTATAGCCCCTACCGTACGGCATACTATAGCACGCCGTCTTTCATCATTTTTGAGCATTTGAAAAAAATTCTAAATTTAAAAAAACATGGGTTATAGCCCATCGTTTTTTGAAATTTAGAAAAAAAAAATTAACCTCGTTTTTCATCATTTTTGAACATGGGCTATAGCCCCTACCGTACGGCATACTATAGCACGCCGTCTTTCATCATTTTTGAGGATTTGAAAAAAAATCTAAATTTCAAAAAACATGGGTTATAGCCCATCGTTTTTTGAAATTTTGAAAAAGAAAATTACCTCGTTTTTCATCATTTTTGAACATGGGCTATAGCCCCTACCGTACGGCATACTATAGCACGCCGTCTTTCATCATTTTTGAGCATTTGAAAAAAATTCTAAATTTCAAAAAACATGGGTTATAGCCCATCGTTTTTTGAAATTTAGAAAAAAAAAATTAACCTTGTTTTTCATCATTTTTGAACATGGGCTATAGCCCCTACCGTACGGCATACTATAGCACGCCGTCTTTCATCATTTTTGAGGATTTGAAAAAAAATCTAAATTTCAAAAAACATGGGTTATAGCCCATCGTTTTTTGAAATTTTGGAAAAAAAATTACCTCGTTTTTCATCATTTTTGAACATGGGCTATAGCCCCTACCGTACGGCATACTACAGCACGCCGTTTTTCATCATTTTTGAGGATTTGAAAAAAATCGAAATAAAAAAAAACATGGGTTATAGCCCATCGTTTTTTAAAATTTTGAAAAAAAAAATTAACCTCGTTTTTCATCATTTTTGAACATGGGCTATAGCCCCTACCGTACGGCATACTATAGCACGCCGTCTTTCATCATTTTTGAGGATTTGAAAAAAATTCAAAATTTCAAAAAACATGGGTTATAGCCCATCGTTTTTTGAAATTTTGAAAAAAAAAATTACTTCGTTTATCATCATTTTTGAGGGTTTGAAAAAAATGAAAAAATGAAAAAAACAATGGGTTATAGCCCATTGTTTTTTTTTAATTTTGAAAAAAAAATTATCCTCGTTTTTCATCATTTTGTACCATGGGCTATAGCCCATATGGTACGGCATACAATAGCACGCCGTTTTTCATCATTTTTGAGGATTTGAAAAAAAATTAAAAATGAAAAAAACAATGGGTTATAGCCCATTGTTTTTTTGAAATTTTGAAAAAAAAATTATCCTCGTTTTTCATCATTTTGGACCATGGGCTATAGCCCATATCGTACGGCATAAAATAGCACGCCGTTTTTCATCATTTTTGAGGGTTTGAAAAAAATCGAAATAAAAAAAAACATGGGTTATAGCCCATCGTTTTTTAAAATTTTGAAAAAAAAAATTAACCTCGTTTTTCATCATTTTTGAACATGGGCTATAGCCCCTACCGTACGGCATACTATAGCACGCCGTCTTTCATCATTTTTGAGGATTTGAAAAAAATTCTAAATTTCAAAAAACATGGGTTATAGCCCATCGTTTTTTTAAATTTTGAAAAAAAAATTATCCTCGTTTTTCATCATTTTGGACCATGGGCTATAGCCCATATCGTACGGCATACAATAGCACGCCGTTTTTCATCATTTTTGAGGGTTTGAAAAAAATGAAAAAATTAAAAAAACAATGGGTTATAGCCCATTGTTTTTTTGAAATTTTGAAAAAAAGATTATCCTCGTTTTTCATCATTTTGGACCATGGGCTATAGCCCATATCGTACGGCATACAATAGCACGCCGTTTTTCATCATTTTTGAGGGTTTGAAAAAAATGAAAAAATGAAGAAAACAATGGGTTATAGCCCATTGTTTTTTTTTAATTTTGATTTTTTTTTTATCCTCGTTTTTCATCATTTTGGACCATGGGCTATAGCCCATATCGTACGGCATATAATAGCACGCCGTTTTTCATCATTTTTGAGGATTTGAAAAAAATGAAAAAATGAAAAAAACGATGGGTTATAGCCCATTGTTTTTTTGAAATTTTGAAAAAAAAAATATCCTCGTTTTTCATCATTTTGGACCATGGGCTATAGCCCATATCGTACGGCATACAATAGCACGCCGTTTTTCATCATTTTTGAGGATTTGAAAAAAATGAAAAAATGAAAAAAACAATGGGTTATATATAGCCCATTGTTTTTTTGAAATTTTGATTTTTTTTGTATCCTCGTTTTTCATCATTTTGGACCATGGGCTATAGCCCATATCGTACGGCATACTATAGCACGCCGTTTTTCATCATTTTTGAGGTTTTGAAAAAAATGAAAAAATGAAAAAAAACAATGGGTTATAGCCCATTGTTTTTTTGAAATTTTGAAAAAAAAATTATCCTTGTTTTTCATCATTTTGGACCATGGGCTATAGCCCATATCGTACGGCATACAATAGCACGCCGTTTTTCATCATTTTTGAGGATTTGAAAAAAATGAAAAAATGAAAAAAACATTGGGTTATAGCCCATTGTTTTTTTTGAAATTTTGATTTTTTTTGTATCCTCGTTTTTCACCATTTTGGACCATGGGCTATAGCCCATATCGTACGGCATACTATAGCACGCCGTTTTTCATCATTTTTGAGGTTTTGAAAAAAATTAAAAAATTAAAAAAACAATGGGTTATAGCCCATTGTTTTTTTGAAATTTAAAAAAAAAAAAATTATCCTCGTTTTTCATCATTTTGGACCATGGGCTATAGCCCATAGTGTACGGCATACTATAGCACGCCGTTTTTCATCATTTTTGAGGGTTTGAAAAAAATGAAAAAATAAAAAAAACGATGGGTTATAGCCCATTGTTTTTTTTGAAATTTTGAAAAAAATATTATCCTCGTTTTTCATCATTTTGGACCATGGGCTATAGCCCATATCGTACGGCATACAATAGCACGCCGTTTTTCATCATTTTTGAGGATTTGAAAAAAATGAAAAAAACAATGGGTTATAGCCCATTGTTTGTTTTTTTTTTGAAAAAAATGTTATCCTCGTTTTTCATCATTTTGGACCATGGGCTATAGCCCATATCGTACGACATACTATAGCACGCCGTTTTTCATCATTTTTGAGGATTTGAACAAAATGAAAAAATGAAAAAAAACAATGGGTTATAGCCCATTGTTTTTTTGAAATTTAGATTTTTTTTTATCCTCGTTTTTCATCATTTTGGACCATGGGCTATAGCCCATATCGTACGGCATACAATAGCACGCCGTTTTTCATCATTTTTGAGGATTTGAAAAAAATGAAAAAATGAAAAAAACGATGGGTTATAGCCCATTGTTTTTTTTGAAATTTTGAAAAAAAAATTATCCTCGTTTTTCATCATTTTGGACCATGGGCTATAGCCCATATCGTACGGCATACTATAGCACGCCGTTTTTCATCATTTTTGAGGATTTGAAAAAAATGAAAAAATGAAAAAAACGATGGGTTATAGCCCATTGTTTTTTTGAAAATTTGAAAAAAAAAATATCCTCGTTTTTCATCATTTTGGACCATGGGCTATAGCCCATATCGTACGGCATACTATAGCACGCCGTTTTTCATCATTTTTGAGGGTTTGAAAAAAATGAAAAAATGAAAAAAACAATGGGTTATAGCCCATTGTTTTTTTTAAATTTTGAAAAAAAAATTATCCTCGTTTTTCATCATTTTGTACCATGGGCTATAGCCCATATGGTACGGCATACAATAGCACGCCGTTTTTCATCATTTTTGAGGATTTGAAAAAAAATTAAAAATGAAAAAAACAATGGGTTATAGCCCATTGTTTTTTTGAAATTTTGAAAAAAAAATTATCCTCGTTTTTCATCATTTTGGACCATGGGCTATAGCCCATATCGTACGGCATAAAATAGCACGCCGTTTTTCATCATTTTTGAGGGTTTGAAAAAAATCGAAATAAAAAAAAACATGGGTTATAGCCCATCGTTTTTTAAAATTTTGAAAAAAAAAATTAACCTCGTTTTTCATCATTTTTGAACATGGGCTATAGCCCCTACCGTACGGCATACTATAGCACGCCGTCTTTCATCATTTTTGAGGATTTGAAAAAAATTCTAAATTTCAAAAAACATGGGTTATAGCCCATCGTTTTTTTAAATTTTGAAAAAAAAATTATCCTCGTTTTTCATCATTTTGGACCATGGGCTATAGCCCATATCGTACGGCATACAATAGCACGCCGTTTTTCATCATTTTTGAGGGTTTGAAAAAAATGAAAAAATGAAAAAAACAATGGGTTATAGCCCATTGTTTTTTTGAAATTTTGAAAAAAAGATTATCCTCGTTTTTCATCATTTTGGACCATGGGCTATAGCCCATATCGTACGGCATACAATAGCACGCCGTTTTTCATCATTTTTGAGGGTTTGAAAAAAATGAAAAAATGAAAAAAACAATGGGTTATAGCCCATTGTTTTTTTGAAATTTTGAAAAAAAGATTATCCTCGTTTTTCATCATTTTGGACCATGGGCTATAGCCCATATCGTACGGCATACAATAGCACGCCGTTTTTCATCATTTTTGAGGGTTTGAAAAAAATGAAAAAATGAAGAAAACAATGGGTTATAGCCCATTGTTTTTTTTTAATTTTGATTTTTTTTTTATCCTCGTTTTTCATCATTTTGGACCATGGGCTATAGCCCATATCGTACGGCATATAATAGCACGCCGTTTTTCATCATTTTTGAGGATTTGAAAAAAATGAAAAAATGAAAAAAACGATGGGTTATAGCCCATTGTTTTTTTGAAATTTTGAAAAAAAAATTATCCTCGTTTTTCATCATTTTGGACCATGGGCTATAGCCCATATCGTACGGCATACAATAGCACGCCGTTTTTCATCATTTTTGAGGATTTGAAAAAAATGAAAAAATGAAAAAAACAATGGGTTATAGCCCATTGTTTTTTTGAAATTTTGATTTTTTTTGTATCCTCGTTTTTCATCATTTTGGACCATGGGCTATAGCCCATATCGTACGGCATACTATAGCACGCCGTTTTTCATCATTTTTGAGGTTTTGAAAAAAATGAAAAAATGAAAAAAAACAATGGGTTATAGCCCATTGTTTTTTTGAAATTTTGAAAAAAAAAATATCCTTGTTTTTCATCATTTTGGACCATGGGCTATAGCCCATATCGTACGGCATACAATAGCACGCCGTTTTTCATCATTTTTGAGGATTTGAAAAAAATGAAAAAATGAAAAAAACATTGGGTTATAGCCCATTGTTTTTTTTGAAATTTTGATTTTTTTTGTATCCTCGTTTTTCACCATTTTGGACCATGGGCTATAGCCCATATCGTACGGCATACTATAGCACGCCGTTTTTCATCATTTTTGAGGTTTTGAAAAAAATTAAAAAATTAAAAAAACAATGGGTTATAGCCCATTGTTTTTTTGAAATTTAAAAAAAAAAAAATTATCCTCGTTTTTCATCATTTTGGACCATGGGCTATAGCCCATAGTGTACGGCATACTATAGCACGCCGTTTTTCATCATTTTTGAGGGTTTGAAAAAAATGAAAAAATAAAAAAAACGATGGGTTATAGCCCATTGTTTTTTTTGAAATTTTGAAAAAAATATTATCCTCGTTTTTCATCATTTTGGACCATGGGCTATAGCCCATATCGTACGGCATACAATAGCACGCCGTTTTTCATCATTTTTGAGGATTTGAAAAAAATGAAAAAAACAATGGGTTATAGCCCATTGTTTGTTTTTTTTTTGAAAAAAATGTTATCCTCGTTTTTCATCATTTTGGACCATGGGCTATAGCCCATATCGTACGACATACTATAGCACGCCGTTTTTCATCATTTTTGAGGATTTGAACAAAATGAAAAAATGAAAAAAAACAATGGGTTATAGCCCATTGTTTTTTTGAAATTTAGATTTTTTTTTATCCTCGTTTTTCATCATTTTGGACCATGGGCTATAGCCCATATCGTACGGCATACAATAGCACGCCGTTTTTCATCATTTTTGAGGATTTGAAAAAAATGAAAAAATGAAAAAAACGATGGGTTATAGCCCATTGTTTTTTTTGAAATTTTGAAAAAAAAATTATCCTCGTTTTTCATCATTTTGGACCATGGGCTATAGCCCATATCGTACGGCATACTATAGCACGCCGTTTTTCATCATTTTTGAGGATTTGAAAAAAATGAAAAAATGAAAAAAACGATGGGTTATAGCCCATTGTTTTTTTGAAAATTTGAAAAAAAAAATATCCTCGTTTTTCATCATTTTGGACCATGGGCTATAGCCCATATCGTACGGCATACTATAGCACGCCGTTTTTCATCATTTTTGAGGGTTTGAAAAAAATGAAAAAATGAAAAAAAAACAATGGGTTATAGCCCATTGTTTTTTGAAATTTTGAAAAAAAAATTATCCTCGTTTTTCATCATTTTGGACCATGGGCTATAGCCCATATCGTACGGCATACTATAGCACGCCGTTTTTCATCATTTTTGAGGGTTTGAAAAAAATGAAAAAATGAAAAAAACAATGGGTTATAGCCCATTGTTTTTTTGAAATTTTGAAAAAAAGATTATCCTCGTTTTTCATCATTTTGGACCATGGGCTATAGCCCATATCGTACGGCATACAATAGCACGCCGTTTTTCATCATTTTTGAGGATTTGAAAAAAATTAAAAAATTAAAAAAAACAATGGGTTATAGCCCATTGTTTTTTTGAAATTTAGATTTTTTTTGTATCCTCGTTTTTCATCATTTTGGACCATGGGCTATAGCCCATATCGTACGGCATACTATAGCACGCCGTTTTTCATCATTTTTGAGGTTTTGAAAAAAATGAAAAAATGAAAAAAAACAATGGGTTATAGCCCATTGTTTTTTTGAAATTTTGAAAAAAAAATTATCCTTGTTTTTCATCATTTTGGACCATGGGCTATAGCCCATATCGTACGGCATACAATAGCACGCCGTTTTTCATCATTTTTGAGGATTTGAAAAAAATGAAAAAATGAAAAAAACATTGGGTTATAGCCCATTGTTTTTTTGAAATTTAGATTTTTTTTGTATCCTCGTTTTTCATCATTTTGGACCATGGGCTATAGCCCATATCGTACGGCATACTATAGCACGCCGTTTTTCATCATTTTTGAGGGTTTGAAAAAAATGAAAAAATGAAAAAAACAATGAGTTATAGCCCATTGTTTTTTTTTAATTTGGATTTTTTTTTTATCCTCGTTTTTCATCATTTTGGACCATGGGCTATAGCCCATATCGTACGGCATACAATAGCACGCCGTTTTTCATCATTTTTGAGGATTTGAAAAAAATGAAAAAATGAAAAAAACGATGGGTTATAGCCCATTGTTGTTTTTTAAATTTTGAAAAAAATATTATCCTCGTTTTTCATCATTTTGGACCATGGGCTATAGCCCATATCGTACGGCATACAATAGCACGCCGTTTTTCATCATTTTTGAGGATTTGAAAAAAATGAAAAAAACAATGGGTTATAGCCCATTGTTTTTTTTTTTTTTGAAAATAATGTTATCCTCGTTTTTCATCATTTTGGACCATGGGCTATAGCCCATATCGTACGACATACTATAGCACGCCGTTTTTCATCATTTTTGAGGATTTGAACAAAATGAAAAAATGAAAAAAACAATGGGTTATAGCCCATTGTTTTTTTTAAATTTAGATTTTTTTTTTATCCTCGTTTTTCATCATTTTGGACCATGGGCTATAGCCCATATCGTACGGCATACAATAGCACGCCGTTTTTCATCATTTTTGAGGATTTGAAAAAAATGAAAAAATGAAAAAAAACAATGGGTTATAGCCCATTGTTTTTTTTAAATTTTGATTTTTTTTGTATCCTCATTTTTCATCATTTTGGACCATGGGCTATAGCCCATATCGTACGGCATACTATAGCACGCCGTTTTTCATCATTTTTGAGGTTTTGAAAAAAATGAAAAAATGAAAAAAACAATGGGTTATAGCCCATTGTTTTTTTTAAATTAAAAAAAAAAACTTATCCTCGTTTTTCATCATTTTGGACCATGGGCTATAGCCCATATCGTACGGCATACTATAGCACGCCGTTTTTCATCATTTTTGAGGGTTTGAAAAAAATGAAAAAAACAATGAGTTATAGCCCATTGTTTTTTTTAAATTTGGATTTTTTTTTTATCCTCGTTTTTCATCATTTTGGACCATGGGCTATAGCCCATATCGTACGGCATACAATAGCACGCCGTTTTTCATCATTTTTGAGGATTTGAAAAAAATGAAAAAATGAAAAAAACGATGGGTTATAGCCCATTGTTTTTTTTGAAATTTTGAAAAAAATATTATCCTCGTTTTTCATCATTTTGGACCATGGGCTATAGCCCATATCGTACGGCATACAATAGCACGCCGTTTTTCATCATTTTTGAGGATTTGAAAAAAATGAAAAAAACAATGGGTTATAGCCCATTGTTTGTTTTTTTTTTGAAAAAAATGTTATCCTCGTTTTTCATCATTTTGGACCATGGGCTATAGCCCATATCGTACGACATACTATAGCACGCCGTTTTTCATCATTTTTGAGGATTTGAACAAAATGAAAAAATGAAAAAAACAATGGGTTATAGCCCATTGTTTTTTTGAAATTTAGATTTTTTTTTTTATCCTCGTTTTTCATCATTTTGGACCATGGGCTATAGCCCATATCGTACGGCATACAATAGCACGCCGTTTTTCATCATTTTTGAGGATTTGAAAAAAATGAAAAAATGAAAAAAAACAATGGGTTATAGCCCATTGTTTTTTTGAAATTTTGAAAAAAGAAATATCCTCGTTTTTCATCATTTTGGACCATGGGCTATAGCCCATATCGTACGGCATACTATAGCACGCCGTTTTTCATCATTTTTGAGGGTTTGAAAAAAATGAAAAAATGAAAAAAACAATGAGTTATAGCCCATTGTTTTTTTTAAATTTGGATTTTTTTTTATACTCGTTTTTCATCATTTTGGACCATGGGCTATAGCCCATATCGTACGGCATACAATAGCACGCCGTTTTTCATCATTTTTGAGGATTTGAAAAAAATGAAAAAATGAAAAAAACGATGGGTTATAGCCCATTGTTTTTTTAAAAATTTTGAAAAAAATATTATCCTCGTTTTTCATCATTTTGGACCATGGGCTATAGCCCATATCGTACGGCATACAATAGCACGCCGTTTTTCATCATTTTTGAGGATTTGAAAAAAATGAAAAAATGAAAAAAAACAATGGGTTATAGCCCATTGTTTTTTTGAAATTTTGAAAAAAAAAATATCCTCGTTTTTCATCATTTTGGACCATGGGCTATAGCCCATATCGTACGGCATACAATAGCACGCCGTTTTTCATCATTTTTGAGGATTTGAAAAAAATGAAAAAATGAAAAAAAACAATGGGTTATAGCCCATTGTTTTTTTGAAATTTTGAAAAAAAAAATATCCTCGTTTTTCATCATTTTGGACCATGGGCTATAGCCCATATCGTACGGCATACAATAGCACGCCGTTTTTCATCATTTTTGAGGATTTGAAAAAAATGAAAAAATGAAAAAAACGATGGGTTATAGCCCATTGTTTTTTTTGAAATTTTGAAAAAAATATTATCCTCGTTTTTCATCATTTTGGACCATGGGCTATAGCCCATATCGTACGGCATACAATAGCACGCCGTTTTTCATCATTTTTGAGGATTTGAAAAAAATGAAAAAAACAATGGGTTATAGCCCATTGTTTGTTTTTTTTTTGAAAAAAATTTTATCCTCGTATTTCATCATTTTGGACCATGGGCTATAGCCCATATCGTACGACATACTATAGCACGCCGTTTTTCATCATTTTTGAGGATTTGAACAAAATGAAAAAAACAATGGGTTATAGCCCATTGTTTTTTTGAAATTTAGATTATTTTTTTATCCTCGTTTTTCATCATTTTGGACCATGGGCTATAGCCCATATCGTACGGCATACTATAGCACGCCGTTTTTCATCATTTTTGAGGGTTTGAAAAAAATGAAAAAATGAAAAAAAAACAATGGGTTATAGCCCATTGTTTTTTTGAAATTTTGAAAAAAAATTATATCCTCGTTTTTCATCATTTTGGACCATGGGCTATAGCCCATATCGTACGGCATACAATAGCACGCCGTTTTTCATCATTTTTGAGGATTTGAAAAAAATGAAAAAATGAAAAAAACAATGGGTTATAGCCCATTGTTTTTTTGAAATTTTGAAAAGAAAAATATCCTCGTTTTTCATCATTTTGGACCATGGGCTATAGCCCATATCGTACGGCATACAATAGCACGCCGTTTTTCATCATTTTTGAGGATTTGAAAAAAATGAAAAAATGAAGAAAAAAAAACGATGGGTTATAGCCCATTGTTTTTTGAAATTTTGAAAAAAAGAATATCCTCGTTTTTCATCATTTTGGACCATGGGCTATAGCCCATATCGTACGGCATACAATAGCACGCCGTTTTTCATCATTTTTGAGGATTTGAAAAAAATGAAAAAATGAAAAAAACGATGGGTTATAGCCCATTGTTTTTTTGAAATTTTGAAAAACAAATTTTCCTCGTTTTTCATCATTTTGGACCATGGGCTATAGCCCATATCGTACGGCATACAATAGCACGCCGTTTTTCATCATTTTTGAGGATTTGAAAAAAATGAAAAAATGAAAAAAACAATGGGTTATAGCCCATTGTTTTTTTTTTTTTTGAAATTTTTTTTATCCTCGTTTTTCATCATTTTGGACCATGGGCTATAGCCCATATCGTACGACATACTATAGCACGCCGTTTTTCATAATTTTTGAGGATTTGAAAAAAATGAAAAAATGAAGAAAAAAAAACGATGGGTTATAGCCCATTGTTTTTTGAAATTTTGAAAAAAAAAATATCCTCGTTTTTCATCATTTTGGACCATGGGCTATAGCCCATATCGTACGGCATACAATAGCACGCCGTTTTTCATCATTTTTGAGGATTTGAAAAAAAATGAAAAAATGAAAAAAAAACAATGGGTTATAGCCCATTGTTTTTTTGAAAATTTGAATTTTTTTTTATCCTCGTTTTTCATCATTTTGGACGATGGGCTATAGCCCATATCGTACGGCATACAATAGCACGCCGTTTTTCATCATTTTTGAGGATTTGAAAAAAATGAAAAAAACGATGGGTTATAGCCCATTGTTTTTTTGAAATTTTGAAAAAAAATTATCATAGTTTTTCATCATTTTGGAACATGGGCTATAGCCCATATCGTACGGCATACAATAGCACGCCGTTTTTCATCATTTTTGAGGATTTGAACAAAATGAAAAAATGAAAAAAACAATGGGTTATAGCCCATTGTTTTTTTGAAATTTAGATTTTTTTTTTATCCTCGTTTTTCATCATTTTGGACCATGGGCTATAGCCCATATCGTACGGCATACTATAGCACGCCGTTTTTCATCATTTTTGAGGGTTTGAAAAAAATGAAAAAATGAAAAAAAACAATGGGTTATAGCCCATTGTTTTTTTGAAATTTTGAAAAAAAAAATATCCTTGTTTTTCATCATTTTGGACCATGGGCTATAGCCCATATCGTACGGCATACAATAGCACGCCGTTTTTCATCATTTTTGAGGATTTGAAAAAAATTAAAAAATTAAAAAAAACAATGGGTTATAGCCCATTGTTTTTTTTAAATTTAGATTTTTTTTGTATCCTCGTTTTTCATCATTTTGGACCATGGGCTATAGCCCATATCGTACGGCATACTATAGCACGCCGTTTTTCATCATTTTTGAGGTTTTGAAAAAAATGAAAAAATGAAAAAAAACAATGGGTTATAGCCCATTGTTTTTTTGAAATTTTGAAAAAAAAATTATCCTTGTTTTTCATCATTTTGGACCATGGGCTATAGCCCATATCGTACGGCATACAATAGCACGCCATTTTTCATCATTTTTGAGGATTTGAAAAAAATGAAAAAATGAAAAAAACATTGGGTTATAGCCCATTGTTTTTTTGAAATTTTGATTTTTTTTGTATCCTCGTTTTTCATCATTTTGGACCATGGGCTATAGCCCATATCGTACGGCATACTATAGCACGCCGTTTTTCATCATTTTTGAGGTTTTGAAAAAAATTAAAAAATTAAAAAAACAATGGGTTATAGCCCATTGTTTTTTTGAAATTAAAAAAAAAAAAATTATCCTCGTTTTTCATCATTTTGGACCATGGGCTATAGCCCATATCGTACGGCATACAATAGCACGCCGTTTTTCATCATTTTTGAGGATTTGAACAAAATGAAAAAATGAAAAAAACAATGGGTTATAGCCCATTGTTTTTTTTAAATTTAGATTTTTTTTGTATCCTCGTTTTTCATCATTTTGGACCATGGGCTATAGCCCATATCGTACGGCATACTATAGCACGCCGTCTTTCATCATTTTTGAGGTTTTGAAAAAAATGAAAAAATGAAAAAAAACAATGGGTTATAGCCCATTGTTTTTTTGAAATTTTGAAAAAAAAATTATCCTTGTTTTTCATCATTTTGGACCATGGGCTATAGCCCATATCGTACGGCATACAATAGCAGGCCATTTTTCATCATTTTTGAGGATTTGAAAAAAATGAAAAAATGAAAAAAAACAATGGGTTATAGCCCATTGTTTTTTTGAAATTTTGAAAAAAAAAATATCCTTGTTTTTCATCATTTTGGACCATGGGCTATAGCCCATATCGTACGGCATACTATAGCACGCCGTTTTTCATCATTTTTGAGGTTTTGAAAAAAATTAAAAAATTAAAAAAACAATGGGTTATAGCCCATTGTTTTTTTGAAATTAAAAAAAAAAAAATTATCCTCGTTTTTCATCATTTTGGACCATGGGCTATAGCCCATAGTGTACGGCATACTATAGCACGCCGTTTTTCATCATTTTTGAGGGTTTGAAAAAAATGAAAAAATGAAAAAAACAATGAGTTATAGCCCATTGTTTTTTTTTTATTTGGATTTTTTTTTTATCCTCGTTTTTCATCATTTTGGACCATGGGCTATAGCCCATATCGTACGGCATACAATAGCACGCCGTTTTTCATCATTTTTGAGGATTTGAAAAAAATGAAAAAATGAAAAAAACGATGGGTTATAGCCCATTGTTTTTTTTTTTAATTTGAAAAAAATATTATCCTCGTTTTTCATCATTTTGGACCATGGGCTATAGCCCATATCGTACGGCATACAATAGCACGCCGTTTTTCATCATTTTTGAGGATTTGAAAAAAATGAAAAAAACAATGGGTTATAGCCCATTGTTTGTTTTCTTTTTGAAAAAAATGTTATCCTCGTTTTTCATCATTTTGGACCATGGGCTATAGCCCATATCGTACGACATACTATAGCACGCCGTTTTTCATCATTTTTGAGGATTTGAACAAAATGAAAAAATGAAAAAAACAATGGGTTATAGCCCATTGTTTTTTTGAAATTTAGATTTTTTTTTATCCTCGTTTTTCATCATTTTGGACCATGGGCTATAGCCCATATCGTACGGCATACAATAGCACGCCGTTTTTCATCATTTTTGAGGATTTGAAAAAAATGAAAAAATGAAAAAAACGATGGGTTATAGCCCATTGTTTTTTTTTGAAATTTTGAAAAAAAGATTATCCTCGTTTTTCATCATTTTGGACCATGGGCTATAGCCCATATCGTACGGCATACAATAGCACGCCGTTTTTCATAATTTTTGAGGATTTGAAAAAAATTAAAAAATTAAAAAAAACAATGGGTTATAGCCCATTGTTTTTTTGAAATTTTGATTTTTTTTGTATCCTCGTTTTTCATCATTTTGGACCATGGGCTATAGCCCATATCGTACGGCATACTATAGCACGCCGTTTTTCATCATTTTTGAGGTTTTGAAAAAAATGAAAAAATGAAAAAAAACAATGGGTTATAGCCCATTGTTTTTTTGAAATTTTGAAAAAAAAATTATCCTTGTTTTTCATCATTTTGGACCATGGGCTATAGCCCATATCGTACGGCATACAATAGCACGCCGTTTTTCATCATTTTTGAGGATTTGAAAAAAATGAAAAAATGAAAAAAACGATGGGTTATAGCCCATTGTTTTTTTTTAAATTTTGAAAAAAATATTATCCTCGTTTTTCATCATTTTGGACCATGGGCTATAGCCCATATCGTACGGCATACAATAGCACGCCGTTTTTCATCATTTTTGAGGATTTGAAAAAAATGAAAAAAACAATGGGTTATAGCCCATTGTTTTTTTTTTTTTTGAAAATAATGTTATCCTCGTTTTTCATCATTTTGGACCATGGGCTATAGCCCATATCGTACGACATACTATAGCACGCCGTTTTTCATCATTTTTGAGGATTTGAACAAAATGAAAAAATGAAAAAAACAATGGGTTATAGCCCATTGTTTTTTTGAAATTTAGATTTTTTTTTTATCCTCGTTTTTCATCATTTTGGACCATGGGCTATAGCCCATATCGTACGGCATACAATAGCACGCCGTTTTTCATCATTTTTGAGGATTTGAAAAAAATGAAAAAATGAAAAAAAACAATGGGTTATAGCCCATTGTTTTTTTTTAATTTTGATTTTTTTTGTATCCTCATTTTTCATCATTTTGGACCATGGGCTATAGCCCATATCGTACGGCATACTATAGCACGCCGTTTTTCATCATTTTTGAGGTTTTGAAAAAAATGAAAAAATGAAAAAAACAATGGGTTATAGCCCATTGTTTTTTTGAAAAAAAAAAAAAAAAACTTATCCTCGTTTTTCATCATTTTGGACCATGGGCTATAGCCCATATCGTACGGCATACTATAGCACGCCGTTTTTCATCATTTTTGAGGGTTTGAAAAAAATGAAAAAATGAAAAAAACGATGGGTTATAGCCCATTGTTTTTTTTGAAATTTTGAAAAAAATATTATCCTCGTTTTTCATCATTTTGGACCATGGGCTATAGCCCATATCGTACGGCATACAATAGCACGCCGTTTTTCATCATTTTGGACCATGGGCTATAGCCCATATCGTACGGCATACAATAGCACGCCGTTTTTCATCATTTTTGAGGATTTGAAAAAAATGAAAAAAACAATGGGTTATAGCCCATTGTTTTTTTTTTTTTTTTAAATAATGTTATCCTCGTTTTTCATCATTTTGGACCATGGGCTATAGCCCATATCGTACGACATACTATAGCACGCCGTTTTTCATCATTTTTGAGGATTTGAACAAAATGAAAAAATGAAAAAAACAATGGGTTATAGCCCATTGTTTTTTTGAAATTTAGATTTTTTTTTTATCCTCGTTTTTCATCATTTTGGACCATGGGCTATAGCCCATATCGTACGGCATACAATAGCACGCCGTTTTTCATCATTTTTGAGGATTTGAAAAAAATGAAAAAATGAAAAAAAACAATGGGTTATAGCCCATTGTTTTTTTTAAATTTTGATTTTTTTTGTATCCTCATTTTTCATCATTTTGGACCATGGGCTATAGCCCATATCGTACGGCATACTATAGCACGCCGTTTTTCATCATTTTTGAGGTTTTGAAAAAAATGAAAAAATGAAAAAAACAATGGGTTATAGCCCATTGTTTTTTTGAAATTAAAAAAAAAAACTTATCCTCGTTTTTCATCATTTTGGACCATGGGCTATAGCCCATATCGTACGGCATACTATAGCACGCCGTTTTTCATCATTTTTGAGGGTTTGAAAAAAATGAAAAAATGAAAAAAACAATGAGTTATAGCCCATTGTTTTTTTTAAATTTGGATTTTTTTTTTATCCTCGTTTTTCATCATTTTGGACCATGGGCTATAGCCCATATCGTACGGCATACAATAGCACGCCGTTTTTCATCATTTTTGAGGATTTGAAAAAAATGAAAAAATGAAAAAAACGATGGGTTATAGCCCATTGTTTTTTTTGAAATTTTGAAAAAAATATTATCCTCGTTTTTCATCATTTTGGACCATGGGCTATAGCCCATATCGTACGGCATACAATAGCACGCCGTTTTTCATCATTTTTGAGGATTTGAAAAAAATGAAAAAAACAATGGGTTATAGCCCATTGTTTGTTTTTTTTTTGAAAAAAATGTTATCCTCGTTTTTCATCATTTTGGACCATTGGCTATAGCCCATATCGTACGGCATACAATAGCACGCCGTTTTTCATCATTTTTGAGGATTTGAAAAAAATGAAAAAATGAAAAAAACATTGGGTTATAGCCCATTGATTTTTTGAAATTTTGATTTTTTTTTGTATCCTCGTTTTTCATCATTTTGGACCATGGGCTATAGCCCATATCGTACGGCATACTATAGCACGCCGTTTTTCATCATTTTTGAGGGTTTGAAAAAAATGAAAAAATGAAAAAAACAATGAGTTATAGCCCATTGTTTTTTTTAAATTTGGATTTTTTTTTTATCCTCGTTTTTCATCATTTTGGACCATGGGCTATAGCCCATATCGTACGGCATACAATAGCACGCCGTTTTTCATCATTTTTGAGGATTTGAAAAAAATGAAAAAATGAAAAAAACGATGGGTTATAGCCCATTGTTTTTTTTTAAATTTTGAAAAAAATATTATCCTCGTTTTTCATCATTTTGGACCATGGGCTATAGCCCATATCGTACGGCATACAATAGCACGCCGTTTTTCATCATTTTTGAGGATTTGAAAAAAATGAAAAAAACAATGGGTTATAGCCCATTGTTTTTTTTTTTTTTGAAAATAATGTTATCCTCGTTTTTCATCATTTTGGACCATGGGCTATAGCCCATATCGTACGACATACTATAGCACGCCGTTTTTCATCATTTTTGAGGATTTGAACAAAATGAAAAAATGAAAAAAAACAATGGGTTATAGCCCATTGTTTTTTTGAAATTTAGATTTTTTTTTTATCCTCGATTTTCATCATTTTGGACCATGGGCTATAGCCCATATCGTACGGCATACAATAGCACGCCGTTTTTCATCATTTTTGAGGATTTGAAAAAAATGAAAAAATGAAAAAAAAACAATGGGTTATAGCCCATTGTTTTTTTTTAATTTTGATTTTTTTTGTATCCTCATTTTTCATCATTTTGGACCATGGGCTATAGCCCATATCGTACGGCATACTATAGCACGCCGTTTTTCATCATTTTTGAGGTTTTGAAAAAAATGAAAAAATGAAAAAAACAATGGGTTATAGCCCATTGTTTTTTTTAAATTAAAAAAAAAAACTTATCCTCGTTTTTCATCATTTTGGACCATGGGCTATAGCCCATATCGTACGGCATACTATAGCACGCCGTTTTTCATCATTTTTGAGGGTTTGAAAAAAATGAAAAAATGAAAAAAACAATGAGTTATAGCCCATTGTTTTTTTTAAATTTGGATTTTTTTTTTATCCTCGTTTTTCATCATTTTGGACCATGGGCTATAGCCCATATCGTACGGCATACAATAGCACGCCGTTTTTCATCATTTTTGAGGATTTGAAAAAAATGAAAAAATGAAAAAAACGATGGGTTATAGCCCATTGTTTTTTTTGAAATTTTGAAAAAAATATTATCCTCGTTTTTCATCATTTTGGACCATGGGCTATAGCCCATATCGTACGGCATACAATAGCACGCCGTTTTTCATCATTTTTGAGGATTTGAAAAAAATGAAAAAAACAATGGGTTATAGCCCATTGTTTGTTTTTTTTTTGAAAAAAATGTTATCCTCGTTTTTCATCATTTTGGACCATGGGCTATAGCCCATATCGTACGACATACTATAGCACGCCGTTTTTCATCATTTTTGAGGATTTGAAAAAAATGAAAAAATGAAAAAAACAATGGGTTATAGCCCATTGTTTTTTTGAAATTTTGAAAAAAAAAATATCCTCGTTTTTCATCATTTTGGACCATGGGCTATAGCCCATATCGTACGGCATACAATAGCACGCCGTTTTTCATCATTTTTGAGGATTTGAAAAAAATGAAAAAATGAAAAAAACAATGGGTTATATGTTTTTTTGAAATTTTGAAAAAAAAAATATCCTCGTTTTTCATCATTTTGGACCATGGGCTATAGCCCATATCGTACGGCATACTATAGCACGCCGTTTTTCATCATTTTTGAGGGTTTGAAAAAAATGAAAAAATGAAAAAAACAATGAGTTATAGCCCATTGTTTTTTTTAAATTTGGATTCTTTTTTTTATCCTCGTTTTTCATCATTTTGGACCATGGGCTATAGCCCATATCGTACGGCATACAATAGCACGCCGTTTTTCATCATTTTTGAGGATTTGAAAAAAATGAAAAAATAAAAAAAAACGATGGGTTATAGCCCATTGTTTTTTTTGAAATTTTGAAAAAAATATTATCCTCGTTTTTCATCATTTTGGACCATGGGCTATAGCCCATATCGTACGGCATACAATAGCACGCCGTTTTTCATCATTTTTGAGGATTTGAAAAAAATGAAAAAAACAATGGGTTATAGCCCATTGTTTGTTTTTTTTTTGAAAAAAATGTTATCCTCGTTTTTCATCATTTTGGACCATGGGCTATAGCCCATATCGTACGACATACTATAGCACGCCGTTTTTCATCATTTTTGAGGATTTGAACAAAATGAAAAAATGAAAAAAACAATGGGTTATAGCCCATTGTTTTTTTGAAATTTAGATTTTTTTTTTTATCCTCGTTTTTCATCATTTTGGACCATGGGCTATAGCCCATATCGTACGGCATACAATAGCACGCCGTTTTTCATAATTTTTGAGGATTTGAAAAAAATTAAAAAATTAAAAAAAACAATGGGTTATAGCCCATTGTTTTTTTGAAATTTTGATTTTTTTTGTATCCTCGTTTTTCATCATTTTGGACCATGGGCTATAGCCCATATCGTACGGCATACTATAGCACGCCGTTTTTCATCATTTTTGAGGTTTTGAAAAAAATGAAAAAATGAAAAAAAACAATGGGTTATAGCCCATTGTTTTTTTGAAATTTTGAAAAAAAAATTATCCTTGTTTTTCATCATTTTGGACCATGGGCTATAGCCCATATCGTACGGCATACAATAGCACGCCGTTTTTCATCATTTTTGAGGATTTGAAAAAAATGAAAAAATGAAAAAAAACAATGGGTTATAGCCCATTGTTTTTTTTTAATTTTGATTTTTTTTGTATCCTCATTTTTCATCATTTTGGACCATGGGCTATAGCCCATATCGTACGGCATACTATAGCACGCCGTTTTTCATCATTTTTGAGGTTTTGAAAAAAATGAAAAAATGAAAAAAACAATGGGTTATAGCCCATTGTTTTTTTTAAATTAAAAAAAAAAACTTATCCTCGTTTTTCATCATTTTGGACCATGGGCTATAGCCCATATCGTACGGCATACTATAGCACGCCGTTTTTCATCATTTTTGAGGGTTTGAAAAAAATGAAAAAATGAAAAAAACAATGAGTTATAGCCCATTGTTTTTTTTAAATTTGGATTTTTTTTTTATCCTCGTTTTTCATCATTTTGGACCATGGGCTATAGCCCATATCGTACGGCATACAATAGCACGCCGTTTTTCATCATTTTTGAGGATTTGAAAAAAATGAAAAAATGAAAAAAACGATGGGTTATAGCCCATTGTTTTTTTTGAAATTTTGAAAAAAATATTATCCTCGTTTTTCATCATTTTGGACCATGGGCTATAGCCCATATCGTACGGCATACAATAGCACGCCGTTTTTCATCATTTTTGAGGATTTGAAAAAAATGAAAAAAACAATGGGTTATAGCCCATTGTTTGTTTTTTTTTTGAAAAAAATGTTATCCTCGTTTTTCATCATTTTGGACCATGGGCTATAGCCCATATCGTACGACATACTATAGCACGCCGTTTTTCATCATTTTTGAGGATTTGAAAAAAATGAAAAAATGAAAAAAACAATGGGTTATAGTCCATTGTTTTTTTGAAATTTTGAAAAAAAAAATATCCTCGTTTTTCATCATTTTGGACCATGGGCTATAGCCCATATCGTACGGCATACAATAGCACGCCGTTTTTCATCATTTTTGAGGATTTGAAAAAAATGAAAAAATGAAAAAAACAATGGGTTATATGTTTTTTTGAAATTTTGAAAAAAAAAATATCCTCGTTTTTCATCATTTTGGACCATGGGCTATAGCCCATATCGTACGGCATACTATAGCACGCCGTTTTTCATCATTTTTGAGGGTTTGAAAAAAATGAAAAAATGAAAAAAACAATGAGTTATAGCCCATTGTTTTTTTTAAATTTGGATTCTTTTTTTTATCCTCGTTTTTCATCATTTTGGACCATGGGCTATAGCCCATATCGTACGGCATACAATAGCACGCCGTTTTTCATCATTTTTGAGGATTTGAAAAAAATGAAAAAATAAAAAAAAACGATGGGTTATAGCCCATTGTTTTTTTTGAAATTTTGAAAAAAATATTATCCTCGTTTTTCATCATTTTGGACCATGGGCTATAGCCCATATCGTACGGCATACAATAGCACGCCGTTTTTCATCATTTTTGAGGATTTGAAAAAAATGAAAAAAACAATGGGTTATAGCCCATTGTTTGTTTTTTTTTTGAAAAAAATGTTATCCTCGTTTTTCATCATTTTGGACCATGGGCTATAGCCCATATCGTACGACATACTATAGCACGCCGTTTTTCATCATTTTTGAGGATTTGAACAAAATGAAAAAATGAAAAAAACAATGGGTTATAGCCCATTGTTTTTTTGAAATTTAGATTTTTTTTTTTATCCTCGTTTTTCATCATTTTGGACCATGGGCTATAGCCCATATCGTACGGCATACAATAGCACGCCGTTTTTCATAATTTTTGAGGATTTGAAAAAAATTAAAAAATTAAAAAAAACAATGGGTTATAGCCCATTGTTTTTTTGAAATTTTGATTTTTTTTGTATCCTCGTTTTTCATCATTTTGGACCATGGGCTATAGCCCATATCGTACGGCATACTATAGCACGCCGTTTTTCATCATTTTTGAGGTTTTGAAAAAAATGAAAAAATGAAAAAAAACAATGGGTTATAGCCCATTGTTTTTTTGAAATTTTGAAAAAAAAATTATCCTTGTTTTTCATCATTTTGGACCATGGGCTATAGCCCATATCGTACGGCATACAATAGCACGCCGTTTTTCATCATTTTTGAGGATTTGAAAAAAATGAAAAAATGAAAAAAACGATGGGTTATAGCCCATTGTTTTTTTTTAAATTTTGAAAAAAATATTATCCTCGTTTTTCATCATTTTGGACCATGGGCTATAGCCCATATCGTACGGCATACAATAGCACGCCGTTTTTCATCATTTTTGAGGATTTGAAAAAAATGAAAAAAACAATGGGTTATAGCCCATTGTTTTTTTTTTTTTTGAAAATAATGTTATCCTCGTTTTTCATCATTTTGGACCATGGGCTATAGCCCATATCGTACGACATACTATAGCACGCCGTTTTTCATCATTTTTGAGGATTTGAACAAAATGAAAAAATGAAAAAAACAATGGGTTATAGCCCATTGTTTTTTTGAAATTTAGATTTTTTTTTTATCCTCGTTTTTCATCATTTTGGACCATGGGCTATAGCCCATATCGTACGGCATACAATAGCACGCCGTTTTTCATCATTTTTGAGGATTTGAAAAAAATGAAAAAATGAAAAAAAACAATGGGTTATAGCCCATTGTTTTTTTTTAATTTTGATTTTTTTTGTATCCTCATTTTTCATCATTTTGGACCATGGGCTATAGCCCATATCGTACGGCATACTATAGCACGCCGTTTTTCATCATTTTTGAGGTTTTGAAAAAAATGAAAAAATGAAAAAAACAATGGGTTATAGCCCATTGTTTTTTTGAAAAAAAAAAAAAAAACTTATCCTCGTTTTTCATCATTTTGGACCATGGGCTATAGCCCATATCGTACGGCATACTATAGCACGCCGTTTTTCATCATTTTTGAGGGTTTGAAAAAAATGAAAAAATGAAAAAAACGATGGGTTATAGCCCATTGTTTTTTTTGAAATTTTGAAAAAAATATTATCCTCGTTTTTCATCATTTTGGACCATGGGCTATAGCCCATATCGTACGGCATACAATAGCACGCCGTTTTTCATCATTTTGGACCATGGGCTATAGCCCATATCGTACGGCATACAATAGCACGCCGTTTTTCATCATTTTTGAGGATTTGAAAAAAATGAAAAAAACAATGGGTTATAGCCCATTGTTTTGTTTTTTTTTTTAAATAATGTTATCCTCGTTTTTCATCATTTTGGACCATGGGCTATAGCCCATATCGTACGACATACTATAGCACGCCGTTTTTCATCATTTTTGAGGATTTGAACAAAATGAAAAAATGAAAAAAACAATGGGTTATAGCCCATTGTTTTTTTGAAATTTAGATTTTTTTTTTATCCTCGTTTTTCATCATTTTGGACCATGGGCTATAGCCCATATCGTACGGCATACAATAGCACGCCGTTTTTCATCATTTTTGAGGATTTGAAAAAAATGAAAAAATGAAAAAAAACAATGGGTTATAGCCCATTGTTTTTTTTAAATTTTGATTTTTTTTGTATCCTCATTTTTCATCATTTTGGACCATGGGCTATAGCCCATATCGTACGGCATACTATAGCACGCCGTTTTTCATCATTTTTGAGGTTTTGAAAAAAATGAAAAAATGAAAAAAACAATGGGTTATAGCCCATTGTTTTTTTGAAATTAAAAAAAAAAACTTATCCTCGTTTTTCATCATTTTGGACCATGGGCTATAGCCCATATCGTACGGCATACTATAGCACGCCGTTTTTCATCATTTTTGAGGGTTTGAAAAAAATGAAAAAATGAAAAAAACAATGAGTTATAGCCCATTGTTTTTTTTAAATTTGGATTTTTTTTTTATCCTCGTTTTTCATCATTTTGGACCATGGGCTATAGCCCATATCGTACGGCATACAATAGCACGCCGTTTTTCATCATTTTTGAGGATTTGAAAAAAATGAAAAAATGAAAAAAACGATGGGTTATAGCCCATTGTTTTTTTTGAAATTTTGAAAAAAATATTATCCTCGTTTTTCATCATTTTGGACCATGGGCTATAGCCCATATCGTACGGCATACAATAGCACGCCGTTTTTCATCATTTTTGAGGATTTGAAAAAAATGAAAAAAACAATGGGTTATAGCCCATTGTTTGTTTTTTTTTTGAAAAAAATGTTATCCTCGTTTTTCATCATTTTGGACCATTGGCTATAGCCCATATCGTACGGCATACAATAGCACGCCGTTTTTCATCATTTTTGAGGATTTGAAAAAAATGAAAAAATGAAAAAAACATTGGGTTATAGCCCATTGTTTTTTTGAAATTTTGATTTTTTTTTGTATCCTCGTTTTTCATCATTTTGGACCATGGGCTATAGCCCATATCGTACGGCATACTATAGCACGCCGTTTTTCATCATTTTTGAGGGTTTGAAAAAAATGAAAAAATGAAAAAAACAATGAGTTATAGCCCATTGTTTTTTTTAAATTTGGATTTTTTTTTTATCCTCGTTTTTCATCATTTTGGACCATGGGCTATAGCCCATATCGTACGGCATACAATAGCACGCCGTTTTTCATCATTTTTGAGGATTTGAAAAAAATGAAAAAATGAAAAAAACGATGGGTTATAGCCCATTGTTTTTTTTTAAATTTTGAAAAAAATATTATCCTCGTTTTTCATCATTTTGGACCATGGGCTATAGCCCATATCGTACGGCATACAATAGCACGCCGTTTTTCATCATTTTTGAGGATTTGAAAAAAATGAAAAAAACAATGGGTTATAGCCCATTGTTTTTTTTTTTTTTGAAAATAATGTTATCCTCGTTTTTCATCATTTTGGACCATGGGCTATAGCCCATATCGTACGACATACTATAGCACGCCGTTTTTCATCATTTTTGAGGATTTGAACAAAATGAAAAAATGAAAAAAAACAATGGGTTATAGCCCATTGTTTTTTTGAAATTTAGATTTTTTTTTTATCCTCGATTTTCATCATTTTGGACCATGGGCTATAGCCCATATCGTACGGCATACAATAGCACGCCGTTTTTCATCATTTTTGAGGATTTGAAAAAAATGAAAAAATGAAAAAAAACAATGGGTTATAGCCCATTGTTTTTTTTTAATTTTGATTTTTTTTGTATCCTCATTTTTCATCATTTTGGACCATGGGCTATAGCCCATATCGTACGGCATACTATAGCACGCCGTTTTTCATCATTTTTGAGGTTTTGAAAAAAATGAAAAAATGAAAAAAACAATGGGTTATAGCCCATTGTTTTTTTTAAATTAAAAAAAAAAACGTATCCTCGTTTTTCATCATTTTGGACCATGGGCTATAGCCCATATCGTACGGCATACTATAGCACGCCGTTTTTCATCATTTTTGAGGGTTTGAAAAAAATGAAAAAATGAAAAAAACAATGAGTTATAGCCCATTGTTTTTTTTAAATTTGGATTTTTTTTTTATCCTCGTTTTTCATCATTTTGGACCATGGGCTATAGCCCATATCGTACGGCATACAATAGCACGCCGTTTTTCATCATTTTTGAGGATTTGAAAAAAATGAAAAAATGAAAAAAACGATGGGTTATAGCCCATTGTTTTTTTTGAAATTTTGAAAAAAATATTATCCTCGTTTTTCATCATTTTGGACCATGGGCTATAGCCCATATCGTACGGCATACAATAGCACGCCGTTTTTCATCATTTTTGAGGATTTGAAAAAAATGAAAAAAACAATGGGTTATAGCCCATTGTTTGTTTTTTTTTTGAAAAAAATGTTATCCTCGTTTTTCATCATTTTGGACCATGGGCTATAGCCCATATCGTACGACATACTATAGCACGCCGTTTTTCATCATTTTTGAGGATTTGAAAAAAATGAAAAAATGAAAAAAACAATGGGTTATAGCCCATTGTTTTTTTGAAATTTTGGAAAAAAAAATATCCTCGTTTTTCATCATTTTGGACCATGGGCTATAGCCCATATCGTACGGCATACAATAGCACGCCGTTTTTCATCATTTTTGAGGATTTGAAAAAAATGAAAAAATGAAAAAAACAATGGGTTATATGTTTTTTTGAAATTTTGAAAAAAAAAATATCCTCGTTTTTCATCATTTTGGACCATGGGCTATAGCCCATATCGTACGGCATACTATAGCACGCCGTTTTTCATCATTTTTGAGGGTTTGAAAAAAATGAAAAAATGAAAAAAACAATGAGTTATAGCCCATTGTTTTTTTAAAATTTGGATTCTTTTTTTTATCCTCGTTTTTCATCATTTTGGACCATGGGCTATAGCCCATATCGTACGGCATACAATAGCACGCCGTTTTTCATCATTTTTGAGGATTTGAAAAAAATGAAAAAATAAAAAAAAACGATGGGTTATAGCCCATTGTTTTTTTTGAAATTTTGAAAAAAATATTATCCTCGTTTTTCATCATTTTGGACCATGGGCTATAGCCCATATCGTACGGCATACAATAGCACGCCGTTTTTCATCATTTTTGAGGATTTGAAAAAAATGAAAAAAACAATGGGTTATAGCCCATTGTTTGTTTTTTTTTTGAAAAAAATGTTATCCTCGTTTTTCATCATTTTGGACCATGGGCTATAGCCCATATCGTACGACATACTATAGCACGCCGTTTTTCATCATTTTTGAGGATTTGAACAAAATGAAAAAATGAAAAAAACAATGGGTTATAGCCCATTGTTTTTTTGAAATTTAGATTTTTTTTTTTATCCTCGTTTTTCATCATTTTGGACCATGGGCTATAGCCCATATCGTACGGCATACAATAGCACGCCGTTTTTCATCATTTTTGAGGATTTGAAAAAAATGAAAAAATGAAAAAAAAACAATGGGTTATAGCCCATTGTTTTTTTGAAATTTTGAAAAAAAAAATATCCTCGTTTTTCATCATTTTGGACCATGGGCTATAGCCCATATCGTACGGCATACTATAGCACGCTGTTTTTCATCATTTTTGAGGGTTTGAAAAAAATGAAAAAATGAAAAAAAAACAATGGGTTATAGCCCATTGTTTTTTTGAAATTTTGAAAAAAAAATTATCCTCGTTTTTCATCATTTTGGACCATGGGCTATAGCCTATATCGTACGGCATACTATAGCACGCCGTTTTTCATCATTTTTGAGGTTTTGAAAAAAATGAAAAAAAACAATGGGTTATAGCCCATTGTTTTTTTGAAATTTTGAAAAAAAAATGATCCTTGTTTTTCATCATTTTGGACCATGGGCTATAGCCCATATCGTACGGCATACAATAGCACGCCGTTTTTCATCATTTTTGAGGATTTGAAAAAAATGAAAAAATGAAAAAAACATTGGGTTATAGCCCATTGTTTTTTTGAAATTTTGATTTTTTTTTGTATCCTCGTTTTTCATCATTTTGGACCATGGGCTATAGCCCATATCGTACGGCATACTATAGCACGCCGTTTTTCATCATTTTTGAGGTTTTGAAAAAAATGAAAAAATGAAAAAAACAATGGGTTATAGCCCATTGTTTTTTTGAAATTTTGAAAAGAAAATTATCCTCGTTTTTCATCATTTTGGACCATGGGCTATAGCCCATATCGTACGGCATACTATAGCACGCCGTTTTTCATTATTTTTGAGGGTTTGAAAAAAATGAAAAAATGAAAAAAACAATGGGTTATAGCCCATTGTTTTTTTTAAATTTGGATTATTTTTTTATCCTCGTTTTTCATCATTTTGGACCATGGGCTATAGCCCATATCGTACGGCATACAATAGCACGCCGTTTTTCATCATTTTTGAGGATTTGAAAAAAATGAAAAAATGAAAAAAACGATGGGTTATAGCCCATTGTTTTTTTTTTAATTTTGAAAAAAATATTATCCTCGTTTTTCATCATTTTGGACCATGGGCTATAGCCCATATCGTACGGCATACAATAGCACGCCGTTTTTCATCATTTTTGAGGATTTGAAAAAAATGAAAAAAACAATGGGTTATAGCCCATTGTTTTTTTTGAAATTTTGAAAAAAATATTATCCTCGTTTTTCATCATTTTGGACCATGGGCTATAGCCCATATCGTACGGCATACAATAGCACGCCGTTTTTCATCATTTTTGAGGATTTGAAAAAAATGAAAAAAACAATGGGTTATAGCCCATTGTTTGTTTTTTTTTTGAAAAAAATGTTATCCTCGTTTTTCATCATTTTGGACCATGGGCTATAGCCCATATCGTACGACATACTATAGCACGCCGTTTTTCATCATTTTTGAGGATTTGAAAAAAATGAAAAAATGAAAAAAACAATGGGTTATAGCCCATTGTTTTTTTGAAAATTTGAAAAAAAAATATCCTCGTTTTTCATCATTTTGGACCATGGGCTATAGCCCATATCGTACGGCATACAATAGCACGCCGTTTTTCATCATTTTTGAGGATTTGAAAAAAATGAAAAAATGAAAAAAACAATGGGTTATAGCCCATTGTTTTTTTGAAATTTTGAAAAAAAAAATATCCTCGTTTTTCATCATTTTGGACCATGGGCTATAGCCCATATCGTACGGCATACTATAGCACGCCGTTTTTCATCATTTTTGAGGGTTTGAAAAAAATGAAAAAATGAAAAAAACAATGAGTTATAGCCCATTGTTTTTTTTTAATTTGGATTTTTTTTTTATCCTCGTTTTTCATCATTTTGGACCATGGGCTATAGCCCATATCGTACGGCATACAATAGCACGCCGTTTTTCATCATTTTTGAGGATTTGAAAAAAATGAAAAAATGAAAAAAACGATGGGTTATAGCCCATTGTTTGTTTTTTTTTTGAAAAAAATGTTATCCTCGTTTTTCATCATTTTGGACCATGGGCTATAGCCCATATCGTACGACATACTATAGCACGCCGTTTTTCATCATTTTTGAGGATTTGAACAAAATGAAAAAATGAAAAAAAAACAATGGGTTATAGCCCATTGTTTTTTTGAAATTTAGATTTTTTTTTTTATCCTCGTTTTTCATCATTTTGGACCATGGGCTATAGCCCATATCGTACGGCATACAATAGCACGCCGTTTTTCATCATTTTTGAGGATTTGAAAAAAATGAAAAAATGAAAAAAAACAATGGGTTATAGCCCATTGTTTTTTTGAAATTTTGAAAAAAAAAAAATCCTCGTTTTTCATCATTTTGGACCATGGGCTATAGCCCATATCGTACGGCATACAATAGCACGCCGTTTTTCATCATTTTTGAGGGTTTGAAAAAAATGAAAAAATGAAAAAAACAATGAGTTATAGCCCATTGTTTTTTTTTAATTTGGATTTTTTTTTATCCTCGTTTTTCATCATTTTGGACCATGGGCTATAGCCCATATCGTACGGCATACAATAGCACGCCGTTTTTCATCATTTTTGAGGATTTGAAAAAAATGAAAAAATGAAAAAAAACGATGGGTTATAGCCCATTGTTTTTTTTGAAATTTTGAAAAAAATATTATCCTCGTTTTTCATCATTTTGGACCATGGGCTATAGCCTATATCGTACGGCATACTATAGCACGCCGTTTTTCATCATTTTTGAGGGTTTGAAAAAAATGAAAAAATGAAAAAAACAATGAGTTATAGCCCATTGTTTTTTTTTAATTTGGATTTTTTTTTATCCTCGTTTTTCATCATTTTGGACCATGGGCTATAGCCCATATCGTACGGCATACAATAGCACGCCGTTTTTCATCATTTTTGAGGATTTGAAAAAAATGAAAAAATGAAAAAAACGATGGGTTATAGCCCATTGTTTTTTTTGAAATTTTGAAAAAAATATTATCCTCGTTTTTCATCATTTTGGACCATGGGCTATAGCCTATATCGTACGGCATACTATAGCACGCCGTTTTTCATCATTTTTGAGGGTTTGAAAAAAATGAAAAAATGAAAAAAACAATGGGTTATAGCCCATTGTTTTTTTGAAATTTTGAAAAAAAGATTATCCTCGTTTTTCATCATTTTGGACCATGGGCTATAGCCCATATCGTACGGCATACAATAGCACGCCGTTTTTCATCATTTTTGAGGATTTGAAAAAAATTAAAAAATTAAAAAAAACAATGGGTTATAGCCCATTGTTTTTTTGAAATTTAGATTTTTTTTGTATCCTTGTTTTTCATCATTTTGGACCATGGGCTATAGCCCATATCGTACGGCATACTATAGCACGCCGTTTTTCATCATTTTTGAGGTTTTGAAAAAAATGAAAAAAAACAATGGGTTATAGCCCATTGTTTTTTTGAAATTTTGAAAAAATAATGATCCTTGTTTTTCATCATTTTGGACCATGGGCTATAGCCCATATCGTACGGCATACAATAGCACGCCGTTTTTCATCATTTTTGAGGATTTGAAAAAAATGAAAAAATGAAAAAAACATTGGGTTATAGCCCATTGTTTTTTGAAATTTTGATTTTTTTTTGTATCCTCGTTTTTCATCATTTTGGACCATGGGCTATAGCCCATATCGTACGGCATACTATAGCACGCCGTTTTTCATCATTTTTGAGGTTTTGAAAAAAATGAAAAAATGAAAAAAACAATGGGTTATAGCCCATTGTTTTTTTGAAATTTTGAAAAGAAAATTATCCTCGTCTTTCATCATTTTGGACCATGGGCTATAGCCCATATCGTACGGCATACAATAGCACGCCGTTTTTCATTATTTTTGAGGGTTTGAAAAAAATGAAAAAATGAAAAAAACAATGGATTATAGCCCATTGTTTTTTTGAAATTTTGAAAAAAAAAATATCCTCGTTTTTCATCATTTTGGACCATGGGCTATAGCCCATATCGTACGGCATACTATAGCACGCCGTTTTTCATTATTTTTGAGGGTTTGAAAAAAATGAAAAAATGAAAAAAACAATGGGTTATAGCCCATTGTTTTTTTTAAATTTGGATTATTTTTTTATCCTCGTTTTTCATCATTTTGGACCATGGGCTATAGCCCATATCGTACGGCATACAATAGCACGCCGTTTTTCATCATTTTTGAGGATTTGAACAAAATGAAAAAATGAAAAAAACAATGGGTTATAGCCCATTGTTTTTTTGAAATTTAGATTTTTTTTTTTATCCTCGTTTTTCATCATTTTGGACCATGGGCTATAGCCCATATCGTACGGCATACAATAGCACGCCGTTTTTCATCATTTTTGAGGATTTGAAAAAAATGAAAAAATGAAAAAAAACAATGGGTTATAGCCCATTGTTTTTTTGAAATTTTGAAAAAAAAAAATCCTCGTTTTTCATCATTTTGGACCATGGGCTATAGCCCATATCGTACGGCATACTATAGCACGCCGTTTTTCATCATTTTTGAGGGTTTGAAAAAAATGAAAAAATGAAAAAAACAATGAGTTATAGCCCATTGTTTTTTTTAAATTTGGATTTTTTTTTTATCCTCGTTTTTCATCATTTTGGACCATGGGCTATAGCCCATATCGTACGGCATACAATAGCACGCCGTTTTTCATCATTTTTGAGGATTTGAAAAAAATGAAAAAAACAATGGGTTATAGCCCATTGTTTGTTTTTTTTTGAAAAAAATGTTATCCTCGTTTTTCATCATTTTGGACCATGGGCTATAGCCCATATCGTACGACATACTATAGCACGCCGTTTTTCATCATTTTTGAGGATTTGAAAAAAATGAAAAAATGAAAAAAACAATGGGTTATAGCCCATTGTTTTTTTGAAATTTTGAAAAAAAAATATCCTCGTTTATCATCATTTTGGACCATGGGCTATAGCCCATATCGTACGGCATACAATAGCACGCCGTTTTTCATCATTTTTGAGGATTTGAAAAAAATGAAAAAATTAAAAAAACAATGGGTTATAGCCCATTGTTTTTTTGAAATTTTGAAAAAAAAAATATCCTCGTTTTTCATCATTTTGGACCATGGGCTATAGCCCATATCGTACGGCATACTATAGCACGCCGTTTTTCATTATTTTTGAGGGTTTGAAAAAAATGAAAAAATGAAAAAAACAATGGGTTATAGCCCATTGTTTTTTTTAAATTTGGATTATTTTTTTATCCTCGTTTTTCATCATTTTGGACCATGGGCTATAGCCCATATCGTACGGCATACAATAGCACGCCGTTTTTCATCATTTTTGAGGATTTGAACAAAATGAAAAAATGAAAAAAACAATGGGTTATAGCCCATTGTTTTTTTGAAATTTAGATTTTTTTTTTTATCCTCGTTTTTCATCATTTTGGACCATGGGCTATAGCCCATATCGTACGGCATACAATAGCACGCCGTTTTTCATCATTTTTGAGGATTTGAACAAAATGAAAAAATGAAAAAAACAATGGGTTATAGCCCATTGTTTTTTTGAAATTTAGATTTTTTTTTTTATCCTCGTTTTTCATCATTTTGGACCATGGGCTATAGCCCATATCGTACGGCATACAATAGCACGCCGTTTTTCATCATTTTTGAGGATTTGAAAAAAATGAAAAAATGAAAAAAAACAATGGGTTATAGCCCATTGTTTTTTTGAAATTTTGAAAAAAAAAAATCCTCGTTTTTCATCATTTTGGACCATGGGCTATAGCCCATATCGTACGGCATACTATAGCACGCCGTTTTTCATCATTTTTGAGGGTTTGAAAAAAATGAAAAAATGAAAAAAACAATGAGTTATAGCCCATTGTTTTTTTTTAATTTGGATTTTTTTTTTATCCTCGTTTTTCATCATTTTGGACCATGGGCTATAGCCCATATCGTACGGCATACAATAGCACGCCGTTTTTCATCATTTTTGAGGATTTGAAAAAAATGAAAAAAACAATGGGTTATAGCCCATTGTTTGTTTTTTTTTGAAAAAAATGTTATCCTCGTTTTTCATCATTTTGGACCATGGGCTATAGCCCATATCGTACGACATACTATAGCACGCCGTTTTTCATCATTTTTGAGGATTTGAAAAAAATGAAAAAATGAAAAAAACAATGGGTTATAGCCCATTGTTTTTTTGAAATTTTGAAAAAAAAATATCCTCGTTTTTCATCATTTTGGACCATGGGCTATAGCCCATATCGTACGGCATACAATAGCACGCCGTTTTTCATCATTTTTGAGGATTTGAAAAAAATGAAAAAATGAAAAAAACAATGGGTTATAGCCCATTGTTTTTTTGAAATTTTGAAAAAAAAAATATCCTCGTTTTTCATCATTTTGGACCATGGGCTATAGCCCATATCGTACGGCATACTATAGCACGCCGTTTTTCATTATTTTTGAGGGTTTGAAAAAAATGAAAAAATGAAAAAAACAATGGGTTATAGCCCATTGTTTTTTTTAAATTTGGATTATTTTTTTATCCTCGTTTTTCATCATTTTGGACCATGGGCTATAGCCCATATCGTACGGCATACAATAGCACGCCGTTTTTCATCATTTTTGAGGATTTGAAAAAAATGAAAAAATGAAAAAAACGATGGGTTATAGCCCATTGTTTTTTTTGAAATTTTGAAAAAAATATTATCCTCGTTTTTCATCATTTTGGACCATGGGCTATAGCCCATATCGTACGGCATACAATAGCACGCCGTTTTTCATCATTTTTGAGGATTTGAACAAAATGAAAAAAACAATGGGTTATAGCCCATTGTTTTTTTGAAATTTAGATTATTTTTTTATCGTCGTTTTTCATCATTTTGGACCATGGGCTATAGCCCATATCGTACGGCATACTATAGCACGCCGTTTTTCATCATTTTTGAGGTTTTGAAAAAAATGAAAAAATGAAAAAAACAATGGGTTATAGCCCATTGTTTTTTTGAAATTTTGAAAAAAAAATTATCCTCGTTTTTCATCATTTTGGACCATGGGCTATAGCCCATATCGTACGGCATACTATAGCACGCCGTTTTTCATCATTTTTGAGGGTTTGAAAAAAATGAAAAAATGAAAAAAACAATGAGTTATAGCCCATTGTTTTTTTTAAATTTGGATTTTTTTTTTATCCTCGTTTTTCATCATTTTGGACCATGGGCTATAGCCCATATCGTACGGCATACAATAGCACGCAGTTTTTCATCATTTTTGAGGATTTGGAAAAAATGAAAAAATGAAAAAAACGATGGGTTATAGCCCATTGTTTTTTTTGAAATTTTGAAAAAAATATTATCCTCGTTTTTCATCATTTTGGACCATGGGCTATAGCCCATATCGTACGGCATACTATAGCACGCCGTTTTTCATCATTTTTGAGGATTTGAACAAAATGAAAAAATGAAAAAAACAATGGGTTATAGCCCATTGTTTTTTTGAAATTTAGATTTTTTTTTTTATCCTCGTTTTTCATCATTTTGGACCATGGGCTATAGCCCATATCGTACGGCATACAATAGCACGCCGTTTTTCATCATTTTTGAGGATTTGAAAAAAATGAAAAAATGAAAAAAAACAATGGGTTATAGCCCATTGTTTTTTTGAAATTTTGAAAAAAAGAAATCCTCGTTTTTCATCATTTTGGACCATGGGCTATAGCCCATATCGTACGGCATACTATAGCACGCCGTTTTTCATCATTTTTGAGGGTTTGAAAAAAATGAAAAAATGAAAAAAACAATGAGTTATAGCCCATTGTTTTTTTTAAATTTGGATTTTTTTTTTATCCTCGTTTTTCATCATTTTGGACCATGGGCTATAGCCCATATCGTACGGCATACAATAGCACGCCGTTTTTCATCATTTTTGAGGATTTGAAAAAAATGAAAAAAACAATGGGTTATAGCCCATTGTTTGTTTTTTTTTTGAAAAAAATGTTATCCTCGTTTTTCATCATTTTGGACCATGGGCTATAGCCCATATCGTACGACATACTATAGCACGCCGTTTTTCATCATTTTTGAGGATTTGAAAAAAATGAAAAAATGAAAAAAACAATGGGTTATAGCCCATTGTTTTTTTGAAATTTTGAAAAAAAAATATCCTCGTTTTTCATCATTTTGGACCATGGGCTATAGCCCATATCGTACGGCATACAATAGCACGCCGTTTTTCATCATTTTTGAGGATTTGAAAAAAATGAAAAAATGAAAAAAACAATGGGTTATAGCCCATTGTTTTTTTGAAATTTTGAAAAAAAAAATATCCTCGTTTTTCATCATTTTGGACCATGGGCTATAGCCCATATCGTACGGCATACTATAGCACGCCGTTTTTCATCATTTTTGAGGGTTTGAAAAAAATGAAAAAATGAAAAAAACAATGAGTTATAGCCCATTGTTTTTTTTAAATTTGGATTTTTTTTTTATCCTCGTTTTTCATCATTTTGGACCATGGGCTATAGCCCATATCGTACGGCATACAATAGCACGCCGTTTTTCATCATTTTTGAGGATTTGAAAAAAATGAAAAAATGAAAAAAACGATGGGTTATAGCCCATTGTTTTTTTTGAAATTTTGAAAAAAATATTATCCTCGTTTTTCATCATTTTGGACCATGGGCTATAGCCCATATCGTACGGCATACTATAGCACGCCGTTTTTCATCATTTTTGAGGATTTGAACAAAATGAAAAAATGAAAAAAACAATGGGTTATAGCCCATTGTTTTTTTTAAATTTAGATTTTTTTTTTTATCCTCGTTTTTCATCATTTTGGACCATGGGCTATAGCCCATATCGTACGGCATACAATAGCACGCCGTTTTTCATCATTTTTGAGGATTTGAAAAAAATGAAAAAATGAAAAAAAACAATGGGTTATAGCCCATTGTTTTTTTGAAATTTTGAAAAAAAAAAAATCCTCGTTTTTCATCATTTTGGAACATGGGCTATAGCCCATATCGTACGGCATACTATAGCACGCCGTTTTTCATCATTTTTGAGGGTTTGAAAAAAATGAAAAAATGAAAAAAACAATGAGTTATAGCCCATTGTTTTTTTTAAATTTGGATTTTTTTTTATCCTCGTTTTTCATCATTTTGGACCATGGGCTATAGCCCATATCGTACGGCATACAATAGCACGCCGTTTTTCATCATTTTTGAGGATTTGAAAAAAATGAAAAAATGAAAAAAACGATGGGTTATAGCCCATTGTTTTTTTTTAAATTTTGAAAAAAATATTATCCTCGTTTTTCATCATTTTGGACCATGGGCTATAGCCCATATCGTACGGCATACAATAGCACGCCGTTTTTCATCATTTTTGAGGATTTGAAAAAAATGAAAAAAACAATGGGTTATAGCCCATTGTTTGTTTTTTTTTTGAAAAAAATGTTATCCTCGTTTTTCATCATTTTGGACCATGGGCTATAGCCCATATCGTACGACATACTATAGCACGCCGTTTTTCATCATTTTTGAGGATTTGAACAAAATGAAAAAATGAAAAAAACAATGGGTTATAGCCCATTGTTTTTTTGAAATTTAGATTTTTTTTTTTATCCTCGTTTTTCATCATTTTGGACCATGGGCTATAGCCCATATCGTACGGCATACAATAGCACGCCGTTTTTCATCATTTTTGAGGATTTGAAAAAAATGAAAAAATGAAAAAAAAACAATGGGTTATAGCCCATTGTTTTTTTGAAATTTTGAAAAAAAAATATCCTCGTTTTTCATCATTTTGGACCATGGGCTATAGCCCATATCGTACGGCATACAATAGCACGCCGTTTTTCATCATTTTTGAGGATTTGAAAAAAATGAAAAAATGAAAAAAAACAATGGGTTATAGCCCATTGTTTTTTTGAAAATTTGAAAAAAAAAATATCCTCGTTTTTCATCATTTTGGACCATGGGCTATAGCCCATATCGTACGGCATACTATAGCACGCTGTTTTTCATCATTTTTGAGGGTTTGAAAAAAATGAAAAAATGAAAAAAAAACAATGGGTTATAGCCCATTGTTTTTTTGAAATTTTGAAAAAAAAATTATCCTCGTTTTTCATCATTTTGGACCATGGGCTATAGCCTATATCGTACGGCATACTATAGCACGCCGTTTTTCATCATTTTTGAGGGTTTGAAAAAAATGAAAAAATGAAAAAAACAATGGGTTATAGCCCATTGTTTTTTTGAAATTTTGAAAAAAAGATTATCCTCGTTTTTCATCATTTTGGACCATGGGCTATAGCCCATATCGTACGGCATACAATAGCACGCCGTTTTTCATCATTTTTGAGGATTTGAAAAAAATTAAAAAATTAAGAAAAACAATGGGTTATAGCCCATTGTTTTTTTGAAATTTAGATTTTTTTTGTATCCTTGTTTTTCATCATTTTGGACCATGGGCTATAGCCCATATCGTACGGCATACTATAGCACGCCGTTTTTCATCATTTTTGAGGTTTTGAAAAAAATGAAAAAAAACAATGGGTTATAGCCCATTGTTTTTTTGAAATTTTGAAAAAAAAATGATCCTTGTTTTTCATCATTTTGGACCATGGGCTATAGCCCATATCGTACGGCATACAATAGCACGCCGTTTTTCATCATTTTTGAGGATTTGAAAAAAATGAAAAAATGAAAAAAACATTGGGTTATAGCCCATTGTTTTTTGAAATTTTGATTTTTTTTTGTATCCTCGTTTTTCATCATTTTGGACCATGGGCTATAGCCCATATCGTACGGCATACTATAGCACGCCGTTTTTCATCATTTTTGAGGTTTTGAAAAAAATGAAAAAATGAAAAAAACAATGGGTTATAGCCCATTGTTTTTTTGAAATTTTGAAAAGAAAATTATCCTCGTTTTTCATCATTTTGGACCATGGGCTATAGCCCATATCGTACGGCATACTATAGCACGCCGTTTTTCATTATTTTTGAGGGTTTGAAAAAAATGAAAAAATGAAAAAAACAATGGGTTATAGCCCATTGTTTTTTTTAAATTTGGATTATTTTTTTATCCTCGTTTTTCATCATTTTGGACCATGGGCTATAGCCCATATCGTACGGCATACAATAGCACGCCGTTTTTCATCATTTTTGAGGATTTGAAAAAAATGAAAAAAACGATGGGTTATAGCCCATTGTTTTTTTTGAAATTTTTAAAAAAATATTATCCTCGTTTTTCATCATTTTGGACCATGGGCTATAGCCCATATCGTACGGCATACAATAGCACGCCGTTTTTCATCATTTTTGAGGATTTGAAAAAAATGAAAAAAACAATGGGTTATAGCCCATTGTTTGTTTTTTTTTTGAAAAAAATGTTATCCTCGTTTTTCATCATTTTGGACCATGGGCTATAGCCCATATCGTACGACATACTATAGCACGCCGTTTTTCATCATTTTTGAGGATTTGAACAAAATGAAAAAATGAAAAAAACAATGGGTTATAGCCCATTGTTTTTTTGAAATTTTGAAAAAAAGATTATCCTCGTTTTTCATCATTTTGGACCATGGGCTATAGCCCATATCGTACGGCATACTATGGCACGCCGTTTTTCATCATTTTTGAGGGTTTGAAAAAAATGAAAAAATGAAAAAAACAATGAGTTATAGCCCATTGTTTTTTTTAAATTTGGATTTTTTTTTTATCCTCGTTTTTCATCATTTTGGACCATGGGCTATAGCCCATATCGTACGGCATACAATAGCACGCCGTTTTTCATCATTTTTGAGGATTTGAAAAAAATGAAAAAAACAATGGGTTATAGCCCATTGTTTGTTTTTTTTTTGAAAAAAATGTTATCCTCGTTTTTCATCATTTTGGACCATGGGCTATAGCCCATATCGTACGACATACTATAGCACGCCGTTTTTCATCATTTTTGAGGATTTGAAAAAAATGAAAAAATGAAAAAAACGATGGGTTATAGCCCATTGTTTTTTTTTAAATTTTGAAAAAAATATTATCCTCGTTTTTCATCATTTTGGACCATGGGCTATAGCCCATATCGTACGGCATACAATAGCACGCCGTTTTTCATCATTTTTGAGGATTTGAAAAAAATGAAAAAAACAATGGGTTATAGCCCATTGTTTGTTTTTTTTTTGAAAAAAATGTTATCCTCGTTTTTCATCATTTTGGACCATGGGCTATAGCCCATATCGTACGACATACTATAGCACGCCGTTTTTCATCATTTTTGAGGATTTGAACAAAATGAAAAAATGAAAAAAACAATGGGTTATAGCCCATTGTTTTTTTGAAATTTAGATTTTTTTTTTTATCCTCGTTTTTCATCATTTTGGACCATGGGCTATAGCCCATATCGTACGGCATACAATAGCACGCCGTTTTTCATCATTTTTGAGGATTTGAAAAAAATGAAAAAATGAAAAAAAAACAATGGGTTATAGCCCATTGTTTTTTTGAAATTTTGAAAAAAAAATATCCTCGTTTTTCATCATTTTGGACCATGGGCTATAGCCCATATCGTACGGCATACAATAGCACGCCGTTTTTCATCATTTTTGAGGATTTGAAAAAAATGAAAAAATGAAAAAAAACAATGGGTTATAGCCCATTGTTTTTTTGAAAATTTGAAAAAAAAAATATCCTCGTTTTTCATCATTTTGGACCATGGGCTATAGCCCATATCGTACGGCATACTATAGCACGCTGTTTTTCATCATTTTTGAGGGTTTGAAAAAAATGAAAAAATGAAAAAAAAACAATGGGTTATAGCCCATTGTTTTTTTGAAATTTTGAAAAAAAAATTATCCTCGTTTTTCATCATTTTGGACCATGGGCTATAGCCTATATCGTACGGCATACTATAGCACGCCGTTTTTCATCATTTTTGAGGGTTTGAAAAAAATGAAAAAATGAAAAAAACAATGGGTTATAGCCCATTGTTTTTTTGAAATTTTGAAAAAAAGATTATCCTCGTTTTTCATCATTTTGGACCATGGGCTATAGCCCATATCGTACGGCATACAATAGCACGCCGTTTTTCATCATTTTTGAGGATTTGAAAAAAAATAAAAAATTAAGAAAAACAATGGGTTATAGCCCATTGTTTTTTTGAAATTTAGATTTTTTTTGTATCCTTGTTTTTCATCATTTTGGACCATGGGCTATAGCCCATATCGTACGGCATACTATAGCACGCCGTTTTTCATCATTTTTGAGGTTTTGAAAAAAATGAAAAAAAACAATGGGTTATAGCCCATTGTTTTTTTGAAATTTTGAAAAAAAAATGATCCTTGTTTTTCATCATTTTGGACCATGGGCTATAGCCCATATCGTACGGCATACAATAGCACGCCGTTTTTCATCATTTTTGAGGATTTGAAAAAAATGAAAAAATGAAAAAAACATTGGGTTATAGCCCATTGTTTTTTGAAATTTTGATTTTTTTTTGTATCCTCGTTTTTCATCATTTTGGACCATGGGCTATAGCCCATATCGTACGGCATACTATAGCACGCCGTTTTTCATCATTTTTGAGGTTTTGAAAAAAATGAAAAAATGAAAAAAACAATGGGTTATAGCCCATTGTTTTTTTGAAATTTTGAAAAGAAAATTATCCTCGTTTTTCATCATTTTGGACCATGGGCTATAGCCCATATCGTACGGCATACTATAGCACGCCGTTTTTCATTATTTTTGAGGGTTTGAAAAAAATGAAAAAATGAAAAAAACAATGGGTTATAGCCCATTGTTTTTTTTAAATTTGGATTATTTTTTTATCCTCGTTTTTCATCATTTTGGACCATGGGCTATAGCCCATATCGTACGGCATACAATAGCACGCCGTTTTTCATCATTTTTGAGGATTTGAAAAAAATGAAAAAAACGATGGGTTATAGCCCATTGTTTTTTTTGAAATTTTTAAAAAAATATTATCCTCGTTTTTCATCATTTTGGACCATGGGCTATAGCCCATATCGTACGGCATACAATAGCACGCCGTTTTTCATCATTTTTGAGGATTTGAAAAAAATGAAAAAAACAATGGGTTATAGCCCATTGTTTGTTTTTTTTTTGAAAAAAATGTTATCCTCGTTTTTCATCATTTTGGACCATGGGCTATAGCCCATATCGTACGACATACTATAGCACGCCGTTTTTCATCATTTTTGAGGATTTGAACAAAATGAAAAAAACAATGGGTTATAGCCCATTGTTTTTTTGAAATTTAGATTATTTTTTTATCGTCATTTTTCATCATTTTGGACCATGGGCTATAGCCCATATCGTACGGCATACTATAGCACGCCGTTTTTCATCATTTTTGAGGTTTTGAAAAAAATGAAAAAATGAAAAAAACAATGGGTTATAGCCCATTGTTTTTTTGAAATTTTGAAAAAAAAATTATCCTCGTTTTTCATCATTTTGGACCATGGGCTATAGCCCATATCGTACGGCATACTATGGCACGCCGTTTTTCATCATTTTTGAGGGTTTGAAAAAAATGAAAAAATGAAAAAAACAATGAGTTATAGCCCATTGTTTTTTTTAAATTTGGATTTTTTTTTTATCCTCGTTTTTCATCATTTTGGACCATGGGCTATAGCCCATATCGTACGGCATACAATAGCACGCCGTTTTTCATCATTTTTGAGGATTTGAAAAAAATGAAAAAAACAATGGGTTATAGCCCATTGTTTGTTTTTTTTTTGAAAAAAATGTTATCCTCGTTTTTCATCATTTTGGACCATGGGCTATAGCCCATATCGTACGACATACTATAGCACGCCGTTTTTCATCATTTTTGAGGATTTGAAAAAAATGAAAAAATGAAAAAAACAATGGGTTATAGCCCATTGTTTTTTTGAAATTTTGAAAAAAAAATATCCTCGTTTTTCATCATTTTGGACCATGGGCTATAGCCCATATCGTACGGCATACAATAGCACGCCGTTTTTCATCATTTTTGAGGATTTGAAAAAAATGAAAAAAAAAATGGGTTATAGCCCATTGTTTGTTTTTTTTTTGAAAAAAATGTTATCCTCGTTTTTCATCATTTTGGACCATGGGCTATAGCCCATATCGTACGACATACTATAGCACGCCGTTTTTCATCATTTTTGAGGATTTGAACAAAATGAAAAAATGAAAAAAACAATGGGTTATAGCCCATTGTTTTTTTGAAATTTAGATTTTTTTTTTTATCCTCGTTTTTCATCATTTTGGACCATGGGCTATAGCCCATATCGTACGGCATACAATAGCACGCCGTTTTTCATCATTTTTGAGGATTTGAAAAAAATGAAAAAATGAAAAAAAACAATGGGTTATAGCCCATTGTTTTTTTGAAATTTTGAAAAAAAAAATATCCTCGTTTTTCATCATTTTGGACCATGGGCTATAGCCCATATCGTACGGCATACAATAGCACGCCGTTTTTCATCATTTTTGAGGATTTGAAAAAAATGAAAAAAAGAAAAAAAACAATGGGTTATAGCCCATTGTTTTTTTGAAATTTTGAAAAAAAAAATATCCTCGTTTTTCATCATTTTGGACCATGGGCTATAGCCCATATCGTACGGCATACTATAGCACGCTGTTTTTCATCATTTTTGAGGGTTTGAAAAAAATGAAAAAATGAAAAAAAAACAATGGGTTATAGCCCATTGTTTTTTTGAAATTTTGAAAAAAAAATTATCCTCGTTTTTCATCATTTTGGACCATGGGCTATAGCCTATATCGTACGGCATACTATAGCACGCCGTTTTTCATCATTTTTGAGGGTTTGAAAAAAATGAAAAAATGAAAAAAACAATGGGTTATAGCCCATTGTTTTTTTGAAATTTTGAAAAAAAGATTATCCTCGTTTTTCATCATTTTGGACCATGGGCTATAGCCCATATCGTACGGCATACAATAGCACGCCGTTTTTCATCATTTTTGAGGATTTGAAAAAAATTAAAAAATTAAAAAAAACAATGGGTTATAGCCCATTGTTTTTTTGAAATTTAGATTTTTTTTGTATCCTTGTTTTTCATCATTTTGGACCATGGGCTATAGCCCATATCGTACGGCATACTATAGCACGCCGTTTTTCATCATTTTTGAGGTTTTGAAAAAAATGAAAAAAAACAATGGGTTATAGCCCATTGTTTTTTTGAAATTTTGAAAAAAAAATGATCCTTGTTTTTCATCATTTTGGACCATGGGCTATAGCCCATATCGTACGGCATACAATAGCATGCCGTTTTTCATCATTTTTGAGGATTTGAAAAAAATGAAAAAATGAAAAAAACATTGGGTTATAGCCCATTGTTTTTTGAAATTTTGATTTTTTTTTGTATCCTCGTTTTTCATCATTTTGGACCATGGGCTATAGCCCATATCGTACGGCATACTATAGCACGCCGTTTTTCATCATTTTTGAGGTTTTGAAAAAAATGAAAAAATGAAAAAAACAATGGGTTATAGCCCATTGTTTTTTTGAAATTTTGAAAAGAAAATTATCCTCGTTTTTCATCATTTTGGACCATGGGCTATAGCCCATATCGTACGGCATACTATAGCACGCCGTTTTTCATTATTTTTGAGGGTTTGAAAAAAATGAAAAAATGAAAAAAACAATGGGTTATAGCCCATTGTTTTTTTTTAATTTGGATTATTTTTTTATCCTCGTTTTTCATCATTTTGGACCATGGGCTATAGCCCATATCGTACGGCATACAATAGCACGCCGTTTTTCATCATTTTTGAGGATTTGAAAAAAATGAAAAAATGAAAAAAACGATGGGTTATAGCCCATTGTTTTTTTTGAAATTTTGAAAAATATATTATCCTCGTTTTTCATCATTTTGGACCATGGGCTATAGCCCATATCGTACGGCATACAATAGCACGCCGTTTTTCATCATTTTTGAGGATTTGAAAAAAATGAAAAAATGAAAAAAACAATGGGTTATAGCCCATTGTTTTTTTTAAATTTGGATTATTTTTTTATCCTCGTTTTTCATCATTTTGGACCATGGGCTATAGCCCATATCGTACGGCATACAATAGCACGCCGTTTTTCATCATTTTTGAGGATTTGAAAAAAATGAAAAAATGAAAAAAACGATGGGTTATAGCCCATTGTTTTTTTTGAAATTTTGAAAAAAATATTATCCTCGTTTTTCATCATTTTGGACCATGGGCTATAGCCCATATCGTACGGCATACAATAGCACGCCGTTTTTCATCATTTTTGAGGATTTGAACAAAATGAAAAAAACAATGGGTTATAGCCCATTGTTTTTTTGAAATTTAGATTATTTTTTTATCGTCGTTTTTCATCATTTTGGACCATGGGCTATAGCCCATATCGTACGGCATACTATAGCACGCCGTTTTTCATCATTTTTGAGGTTTTGAAAAAAATGAAAAAATGAAAAAAACAATGGGTTATAGCCCATTGTTTTTTTGAAATTTTGAAAAAAAAATTATCCTCGTTTTTCATCATTTTGGACCATGGGCTATAGCCCATATCGTACGGCATACTATAGCACGCCGTTTTTCATCATTTTTGAGGGTTTGAAAAAAATGAAAAAATGAAAAAAACAATGAGTTATAGCCCATTGTTTTTTTTAAATTTGGATTTTTTTTTTATCCTCGTTTTTCATCATTTTGGACCATGGGCTATAGCCCATATCGTACGGCATACAATAGCACGCAGTTTTTCATCATTTTTGAGGATTTGGAAAAAATGAAAAAATGAAAAAAACGATGGGTTATAGCCCATTGTTTTTTTTGAAATTTTGAAAAAAATATTATCCTCGTTTTTCATCATTTTGGACCATGGGCTATAGCCCATATCGTACGGCATACTATAGCACGCCGTTTTTCATCATTTTTGAGGATTTGAACAAAATGAAAAAATGAAAAAAACAATGGGTTATAGCCCATTGTTTTTTTGAAATTTAGATTTTTTTTTTTATCCTCGTTTTTCATCATTTTGGACCATGGGCTATAGCCCATATCGTACGGCATACAATAGCACGCCGTTTTTCATCATTTTTGAGGATTTGAAAAAAATGAAAAAATGAAAAAAAACAATGGGTTATAGCCCATTGTTTTTTTGAAATTTTGAAAAAAAAAAATCCTCGTTTTTCATCATTTTGGACCATGGGCTATAGCCCATATCGTACGGCATACTATAGCACGCCGTTTTTCATCATTTTTGAGGGTTTGAAAAAAATGAAAAAATGAAAAAAACAATGGGTTATAGCCCATTGTTTGTTTTTTTTTTGAAAAAAATGTTATCCTCGTTTTTCATCATTTTGGACCATGGGCTATAGCCCATATCGTACGACATACTATAGCACGCCGTTTTTCATCATTTTTGAGGATTTGAAAAAAATGAAAAAATGAAAAAAACAATGGGTTATAGCCCATTGTTTTTTTGAAATTTTGAAAAAAAAATATCCTCGTTTTTCATCATTTTGGACCATGGGCTATAGCCCATATCGTACGGCATACAATAGCACGCCGTTTTTCATCATTTTTGAGGATTTGAAAAAAATGAAAAAATGAAAAAAACAATGGGTTATAGCCCATTGTTTTTTTGAAATTTTGAAAAAAAAAATATCCTCGTTTTTCATCATTTTGGACCATGGGCTATAGCCCATATCGTACGGCATACTATAGCACGCCGTTTTTCATCATTTTTGAGGGTTTGAAAAAAATGAAAAAATGAAAAAAACAATGAGTTATAGCCCATTGTTTTTTTTAAATTTGGATTTTTTTTTTATCCTCGTTTTTCATCATTTTGGACCATGGGCTATAGCCCATATCGTACGGCATACAATAGCACGCCGTTTTTCATCATTTTTGAGGATTTGAAAAAAATGAAAAAATGAAAAAAACGATGGGTTATAGCCCATTGTTTTTTTTGAAATTTTGAAAAAAATATTATCCTCGTTTTTCATCATTTTGGACCATGGGCTATAGCCCATATCGTACGGCATACTATAGCACGCCGTTTTTCATCATTTTTGAGGATTTGAACAAAATGAAAAAATGAAAAAAACAATGGGTTATAGCCCATTGTTTTTTTGAAATTTAGATTTTTTTTTTTATCCTCGTTTTTCATCATTTTGGACCATGGGCTATAGCCCATATCGTACGGCATACAATAGCACGCCGTTTTTCATCATTTTTGAGGATTTGAAAAAAATGAAAAAATGAAAAAAAAACAATGGGTTATAGCCCATTGTTTTTTTGAAATTTTGAAAAAAAAAAATCCTCGTTTTTCATCATTTTGGAACATGGGCTATAGCCCATATCGTACGGCATACTATAGCACGCCGTTTTTCATCATTTTTGAGGGTTTGAAAAAAATGAAAAAATTAAAAAAACAATGAGTTATAGCCCATTGTTTTTTTTAAATTTGGATTTTTTTTTATCCTCGTTTTTCATCATTTTGGACCATGGGCTATAGCCCATATCGTACGGCATACAATAGCACGCCGTTTTTCATCATTTTTGAGGATTTGAAAAAAATGAAAAAATGAAAAAAACGATGGGTTATAGCCCATTGTTTTTTTTTAAATTTTGAAAAAAATATTATCCTCGTTTTTCATCATTTTGGACCATGGGCTATAGCCCATATCGTACGGCATACAATAGCACGCCGTTTTTCATCATTTTTGAGGATTTGAAAAAAATGAAAAAAACAATGGGTTATAGCCCATTGTTTGTTTTTTTTTTGAAAAAAATGTTATCCTCGTTTTTCATCATTTTGGACCATGGGCTATAGCCCATATCGTACGACATACTATAGCACGCCGTTTTTCATCATTTTTGAGGATTTGAACAAAATGAAAAAATGAAAAAAACAATGGGTTATAGCCCATTGTTTTTTTGAAATTTAGATTTTTTTTTTTATCCTCGTTTTTCATCATTTTGGACCATGGGCTATAGCCCATATCGTACGGCATACAATAGCACGCCGTTTTTCATCATTTTTGAGGATTTGAAAAAAATGAAAAAATGAAAAAAACATTGGGTTATAGCCCATTGTTTTTTGAAATTTTGATTTTTTTTTGTATCCTCGTTTTTCATCATTTTGGACCATGGGCTATAGCCCATATCGTACGGCATACTATAGCACGCCGTTTTTCATCATTTTTGAGGTTTTGAAAAAAATGAAAAAATGAAAAAAACAATGGGTTATAGCCCATTGTTTTTTTGAAATTTTGAAAAGAAAATTATCCTCGTTTTTCATCATTTTGGACCATGGGCTATAGCCCATATCGTACGGCATACTATAGCACGCCGTTTTTCATTATTTTTGAGGGTTTGAAAAAAATGAAAAAATGAAAAAAACAATGGGTTATAGCCCATTGTTTTTTTTAAATTTGGATTATTTTTTTATCCTCGTTTTTCATCATTTTGGACCATGGGCTATAGCCCATATCGTACGGCATACAATAGCACGCCGTTTTTCATCATTTTTGAGGATTTGAAAAAAATGAAAAAATGAAAAAAACGATGGGTTATAGCCCATTGTTTTTTTTGAAATTTTTAAAAAAATATTATCCTCGTTTTTCATCATTTTGGACCATGGGCTATAGCCCATATCGTACGGCATACAATAGCACGCCGTTTTTCATCATTTTTGAGGATTTGAAAAAAATGAAAAAAACAATGGGTTATAGCCCATTGTTTGTTTTTTTTTTGAAAAAAATGTTATCCTCGTTTTTCATCATTTTGGACCATGGGCTATAGCCCATATCGTACGACATACTATAGCACGCCGTTTTTCATCATTTTTGAGGATTTGAACAAAATGAAAAAAACAATGGGTTATAGCCCATTGTTTTTTTGAAATTTAGATTATTTTTTTATCGTCATTTTTCATCATTTTGGACCATGGGCTATAGCCCATATCGTACGGCATACTATAGCACGCCGTTTTTCATCATTTTTTAGGTTTTGAAAAAAATGAAAAAATGAAAAAAACAATGGGTTATAGCCCATTGTTTTTTTGAAATTTTGAAAAAAAAATTATCCTCGTTTTTCATCATTTTGGACCATGGGCTATAGCCCATATCGTACGGCATACTATGGCACGCCGTTTTTCATCATTTTTGAGGGTTTGAAAAAAATGAAAAAATGAAAAAAACAATGAGTTATAGCCCATTGTTTTTTTTAAATTTGGATTTTTTTTTTATCCTCGTTTTTCATCATTTTGGACCATGGGCTATAGCCCATATCGTACGGCATACAATAGCACGCCGTTTTTCATCATTTTTGAGGATTTGAAAAAAATGAAAAAATGAAAAAAAACGATGGGTTATAGCCCATTGTTTTTTTTGAAATTTTGAAAAAAATATTATCCTCGTTTTTCATCATTTTGGACCATGGGCTATAGCCCATATCGTACGGCATACAATAGCACGCCGTTTTTCATCATTTTTGAGGATTTGAAAAAAATGAAAAAAACAATGGGTTATAGCCCATTGTTTGTTTTTTTTTTGAAAAAAAAATATCCTCGTTTTTCATCATTTTGGACCATGGGCTATAGCCCATATCGTACGGCATACAATAGCACGCCGTTTTTCATCATTTTTGAGGATTTGAAAAAAATGGAAAAAAAAATGGGTTATAGCCCATTGTTTGTTTTTTTTTTGAAAAAAATGTTATCCTCGTTTTTCATCATTTTGGACCATGGGCTATAGCCCATATCGTACGACATACTATAGCACGCCGTTTTTCATCATTTTTGAGGATTTGAACAAAATGAAAAAATGAAAAAAACAATGGGTTATAGCCCATTGTTTTTTTGAAATTTAGATTTTTTTTTTTATCCTCGTTTTTCATCATTTTGGACCATGGGCTATAGCCCATATCGTACGGCATACAATAGCACGCCGTTTTTCATCATTTTTGAGGATTTGAAAAAAATGAAAAAATGAAAAAAAACAATGGGTTATAGCCCATTGTTTTTTTGAAATTTTGAAAAAAAAAATATCCTCGTTTTTCATCATTTTGGACCATGGGCTATAGCCCATATCGTACGGCATACAATAGCACGCCGTTTTTCATCATTTTTGAGGATTTGAAAAAAATGAAAAAATGAAAAAAAACAATGGGTTATAGCCCATTGTTTTTTTGAAATTTTGAAAAAAAAAATATCCTCGTTTTTCATCATTTTGGACCATGGGCTATAGCCCATATCGTACGGCATACTATAGCACGCTGTTTTTCATCATTTTTGAGGGTTTGAAAAAAATGAAAAAATGAAAAAAAAACAATGGGTTATAGCCCATTGTTTTTTTGAAATTTTGAAAAAAAAATTATCCTCGTTTTTCATCATTTTGGACCATGGGCTATAGCCTATATCGTACGGCATACTATAGCACGCCGTTTTTCATCATTTTTGAGGGTTTGAAAAAAATGAAAAAATGAAAAAAACAATGGGTTATAGCCCATTGTTTTTTTGAAATTTTGAAAAAAAGATTATCCTCGTTTTTCATCATTTTGGACCATGGGCTATAGCCCATATCGTACGGCATACAATAGCACGCCGTTTTTCATCATTTTTGAGGATTTGAAAAAAATTAAAAAATTAAAAAAAACAATGGGTTATAGCCCATTGTTTTTTTTGAAATTTAGATTTTTTTTGTATCCTTGTTTTTCATCATTTTGGACCATGGGCTATAGCCCATATCGTACGGCATACTATAGCACGCCGTTTTTCATCATTTTTGAGGTTTTGAAAAAAATGAAAAAAAACAATGGGTTATAGCCCATTGTTTTTTTGAAATTTTGAAAAAAAAATGATCCTTGTTTTTCATCATTTTGGACCATGGGCTATAGCCCATATCGTACGGCATACAATAGCACGCCGTTTTTCATCATTTTTGAGGATTTGAAAAAAATGAAAAAATGAAAAAAACATTGGGTTATAGCCCATTGTTTTTTGAAATTTTGATTTTTTTTTGTATCCTCGTTTTTCATCATTTTGGACCATGGGCTATAGCCCATATCGTACGGCATACTATAGCACGCCGTTTTTCATCATTTTTGAGGTTTTGAAAAAAATGAAAAAATGAAAAAAACAATGGGTTATAGCCCATTGTTTTTTTGAAATTTTGAAAAGAAAATTATCCTCGTTTTTCATCATTTTGGACCATGGGCTATAGCCCATATCGTACGGCATACTATAGCACGCCGTTTTTCATTATTTTTGAGGGTTTGAAAAAAATGAAAAAATGAAAAAAACAATGGGTTATAGCCCATTGTTTTTTTTTAATTTGGATTATTTTTTTATCCTCGTTTTTCATCATTTTGGACCATGGGCTATAGCCCATATCGTACGGCATACAATAGCACGCCGTTTTTCATCATTTTTGAGGATTTGAAAAAAATGAAAAAATGAAAAAAACGATGGGTTATAGCCCATTGTTTTTTTTGAAATTTTGAAAAAAATATTATCCTCGTTTTTCATCATTTTGGACCATGGGCTATAGCCCATATCGTACGGCATACAATAGCACGCCGTTTTTCATCATTTTTGAGGATTTGAAAAAAATGAAAAAAACAATGGGTTATAGCCCATTGTTTGTTTTTTTTTTGAAAAAAATGTTATCCTCGTTTTTCATCATTTTGGACCATGGGCTATAGCCCATATCGTACGACATACTATAGCACGCCGTTTTTCATCATTTTTGAGGATTTGAACAAAATGAAAAAAACAATGGGTTATAGCCCATTGTTTTTTTGAAATTTAGATTATTTTTTTATCGTCGTTTTTCATCATTTTGGACCATGGGCTATAGCCCATATCGTACGGCATACTATAGCACGCCGTTTTTCATCATTTTTGAGGTTTTGAAAAAAATGAAAAAATGAAAAAAACAATGGGTTATAGCCCATTGTTTTTTTGAAATTTTGAAAAAAAAATTATCCTCGTTTTTCATCATTTTGGACCATGGGCTATAGCCCATATCGTACGGCATACTATAGCACGCCGTTTTTCATCATTTTTGAGGGTTTGAAAAAAATGAAAAAATGAAAAAAACAATGAGTTATAGCCCATTGTTTTTTTTAAATTTGGATTTTTTTTTTATCCTCGTTTTTCATCATTTTGGACCATGGGCTATAGCCCATATCGTACGGCATACAATAGCACGCCGTTTTTCATCATTTTTGAGGATTTGAAAAAAATGAAAAAATGAAAAAAACAATGGGTTATAGCCCATTGTTTTTTTGAAATTTTGAAAAAAAAATATCCTCGTTTTTCATCATTTTGGACCATGGGCTATAGCCCATATCGTACGGCATACAATAGCACGCCGTTTTTCATCATTTTTGAGGATTTGAAAAAAATGAAAAAATGAAAAAAACAATGGGTTATAGCCCATTGTTTTTTTGAAATTTTGAAAAAAAAAATATCCTCGTTTTTCATCATTTTGGACCATGGGCTATAGCCCATATCGTACGGCATACTATAGCACGCCGTTTTTCATCATTTTTGAGGGTTTGAAAAAAATGAAAAAATGAAAAAAACAATGAGTTATAGCCCATTGTTTTTTTTAAATTTGGATTTTTTTTTTATCCTCGTTTTTCATCATTTTGGACCATGGGCTATAGCCCATATCGTACGGCATACAATAGCACGCCGTTTTTCATCATTTTTGAGGATTTGAAAAAAATGAAAAAATGAAAAAAACGATGGGTTATAGCCCATTGTTTTTTTTGAAATTTTGAAAAAAATATTATCCTCGTTTTTCATCATTTTGGACCATGGGCTATAGCCCATATCGTACGGCATACTATAGCACGCCGTTTTTCATCATTTTTGAGGATTTGAACAAAATGAAAAAATGAAAAAAACAATGGGTTATAGCCCATTGTTTTTTTGAAATTTAGATTTTTTTTTTTATCCTCGTTTTTCATCATTTTGGACCATGGGCTATAGCCCATATCGTACGGCATACAATAGCACGCCGTTTTTCATCATTTTTGAGGATTTGAAAAAAATGAAAAAATGAAAAAAACAATGGGTTATAGCCCATTGTTTTTTTGAAATTTTGAAAAAAAGATTATCCTCGTTTTTCATCATTTTGGACCATGGGCTATAGCCCATATCGTACGGCATACAATAGCACGCCGTTTTTCATCATTTTTGAGGATTTGAAAAAAATTAAAAAATTAAAAAAAACAATGGGTTATAGCCCATTGTTTTTTTGAAATTTAGATTTTTTTTGTATCCTTGTTTTTCATCATTTTGGACCATGGGCTATAGCCCATATCGTACGGCATACTATAGCACGCCGTTTTTCATCATTTTTGAGGTTTTGAAAAAAATGAAAAAAAACAATGGGTTATAGCCCATTGTTTTTTTGAAATTTTGAAAAAAAAATGATCCTTGTTTTTCATCATTTTGGACCATGGGCTATAGCCCATATCGTACGGCATACAATAGCACGCCGTTTTTCATCATTTTTGAGGATTTGAAAAAAATGAAAAAATGAAAAAAACATTGGGTTATAGCCCATTGTTTTTTGAAATTTTGATTTTTTTTTGTATCCTCGTTTTTCATCATTTTGGACCATGGGCTATAGCCCATATCGTACGGCATACTATAGCACGCCGTTTTTCATCATTTTTGAGGTTTTGAAAAAAATGAAAAAATGAAAAAAACAATGGGTTATAGCCCATTGTTTTTTTGAAATTTTGAAAAGAAAATTATCCTCGTTTTTCATCATTTTGGACCATGGGCTATAGCCCATATCGTACGGCATACTATAGCACGCCGTTTTTCATTATTTTTGAGGGTTTGAAAAAAATGAAAAAATGAAAAAAACAATGGGTTATAGCCCATTGTTTTTTTTTAATTTGGATTATTTTTTTATCCTCGTTTTTCATCATTTTGGACCATGGGCTATAGCCCATATCGTACGGCATACAATAGCACGCCGTTTTTCATCATTTTTGAGGATTTGAAAAAAATGAAAAAATGAAAAAAACGATGGGTTATAGCCCATTGTTTTTTTTGAAATTTTGAAAAAAATATTATCCTCGTTTTTCATCATTTTGGACCATGGGCTATAGCCCATATCGTACGGCATACAATAGCACGCCGTTTTTCATCATTTTTGAGGATTTGAAAAAAATGAAAAAAACAATGGGTTATAGCCCATTGTTTGTTTTTTTTTTGAAAAAAATGTTATCCTCGTTTTTCATCATTTTGGACCATGGGCTATAGCCCATATCGTACGACATACTATAGCACGCCGTTTTTCATCATTTTTGAGGATTTGAACAAAATGAAAAAAACAATGGGTTATAGCCCATTGTTTTTTTGAAATTTAGATTATTTTTTTATCGTCGTTTTTCATCATTTTGGACCATGGGCTATAGCCCATATCGTACGGCATACTATAGCACGCCGTTTTTCATCATTTTTGAGGTTTTGAAAAAAATGAAAAAATGAAAAAAACAATGGGTTATAGCCCATTGTTTTTTTGAAATTTTGAAAAAAAGATTATCCTCGTTTTTCATCATTTTGGACCATGGGCTATAGCCCATATCGTACGGCATACTATAGCACGCCGTTTTTCATCATTTTTGAGGGTTTGAAAAAAATGAAAAAATGAAAAAAACAATGAGTTATAGCCCATTGTTTTTTTTAAATTTGGATTTTTTTTTTATCCTCGTTTTTCATCATTTTGGACCATGGGCTATAGCCCATATCGTACGGCATACAATAGCACGCCGTTTTTCATCATTTTTGAGGATTTGAAAAAAATGAAAAAATGAAAAAAACAATGGGTTATAGCCCATTGTTTTTTTGAAATTTTGAAAAAAAAATATCCTCGTTTTTCATCATTTTGGACCATGGGCTATAGCCCATATCGTACGGCATACAATAGCACGCCGTTTTTCATCATTTTTGAGGATTTGAAAAAAATGAAAAAATGAAAAAAACAATGGGTTATAGCCCATTGTTTTTTTGAAATTTTGAAAAAAAAAATATCCTCGTTTTTCATCATTTTGGACCATGGGCTATAGCCCATATCGTACGGCATACTATAGCACGCCGTTTTTCATCATTTTTGAGGGTTTGAAAAAAATGAAAAAATGAAAAAAACAATGAGTTATAGCCCATTGTTTTTTTTAAATTTGGATTTTTTTTTTATCCTCGTTTTTCATCATTTTGGACCATGGGCTATAGCCCATATCGTACGGCATACAATAGCACGCCGTTTTTCATCATTTTTGAGGATTTGAAAAAAATGAAAAAATGAAAAAAACGATGGGTTATAGCCCATTGTTTTTTTTGAAATTTTGAAAAAAATATTATCCTCGTTTTTCATCATTTTGGACCATGGGCTATAGCCCATATCGTACGGCATACTATAGCACGCCGTTTTTCATCATTTTTGAGGATTTGAACAAAATGAAAAAAACAATGGGTTATAGCCCATTGTTTTTTTGAAATTTAGATTTTTTTTTTTATCCTCGTTTTTCATCATTTTGGACCATGGGCTATAGCCCATATCGTACGGCATACAATAGCACGCCGTTTTTCATCATTTTTGAGGATTTGAAAAAAATGAAAAAATGAAAAAAAACAATGGGTTATAGCCCATTGTTTTTTTGAAATTTTGAAAAAAAAAAAAACCTCGTTTTTCATCATTTTGGACCATGGGCTATAGCCCATATCGTACGGCATACTATAGCACGCCGTTTTTCATCATTTTTGAGGGTTTGAAAAAAATGAAAAAATGAAAAAAACAATGAGTTATAGCCCATTGTTTTTTTTAAATTTGGATTTTTTTTTAATCCTCGTTTTTCATCATTTTGGACCATGGGCTATAGCCCATATCGTACGGCATACAATAGCACGCCGTTTTTCATCATTTTTGAGGATTTGAAAAAAATGAAAAAATGAAAAAAACGATGGGTTATAGCCCATTGTTTTTTTTGAAATTTTGAAAAAAATATTATCCTCGTTTTTCATCATTTTGGACCATGGGCTATAGCCCATATCGTACGGCATACAATAGCACGCCGTTTTTCATCATTTTTGAGGATTTGAAAAAAATGAAAAAAACAATGGGTTATAGCCCATTGTTTGTTTTTTTTTTGAAAAAAATGTTATCCTCGTTTTTCATCATTTTGGACCATGGGCTATAGCCCATATCGTACGACATACTATAGCACGCCGTTTTTCATCATTTTTGAGGATTTGAACAAAATGAAAAAATGAAAAAAACAATGGGTTATAGCCCATTGTTTTTTTGAAATTTAGATTTATTTTTTTATCCTCGTTTTTCATCATTTTGGACCATGGGCTATAGCCCATATCGTACGGCATACAATAGCACGCCGTTTTTCATCATTTTTGAGGATTTGAAAAAAATGAAAAAATGAAAAAAAACAATGGGTTATAGCCCATTGTTTTTTTGAAATTTTGAAAAAAAAATATCCTCGTTTTTCATCATTTTGGACCATGGGCTATAGCCCATATCGTACGGCATACAATAGCACGCCGTTTTTCATCATTTTTGAGGATTTGAAAAAAATGAAAAAATGAAAAAAAAACAATGGGTTATAGCCCATTGTTTTTTTGAAATTTTGAAAAAAAAAATATCCTCGTTTTTCATCATTTTGGACCATGGGCTATAGCCCATATCGTACGGCATACAATAGCACGCCGTTTTTCATCATTTTTGAGGATTTAAAAAAAATGAAAAAATGAAAAAAACGATGGGTTATAGCCCATTGTTTTTTTTTAATTTAATTTTTTTTTATCCTCGTTTTTTATCATTTTGGACCATGGGCTATAGCCCATATCGTACGGCATACAATAGCACGCCGTTTTTCATCATTTTTGAGGATTTGAAAAAAATGAAAAAATGAAAAAAAACGATGGGTTATAGCCCATTGTTTTTTTGAAAATTTGAAAAAAAAAATATCCTCGTTTTTCATCATTTTGGACCATGGGCTATAGCCCATATCGTACGGCATACTATAGCACGCTGTTTTTCATCATTTTTGAGGGTTTGAAAAAAATGAAAAAATGAAAAAAAAAAACAATGGGTTATAGCCCATTGTTTTTTTGAAATTTTGAAAAAAAAATTATCCTCGTTTTTCATCATTTTGGACCATGGGCTATAGCCCATATCGTACGGCATACTATAGCACGCCGTTTTTCATCATTTTTGAGGGTTTGAAAAAAATGAAAAAATGAAAAAAACAATGGGTTATAGCCCATTGTTTTTTTGAAATTTTGAAAAAAAGATTATCCTCGTTTTTCATCATTTTGGACCATGGGCTATAGCCCATATCGTACGGCATACAATAGCACGCCGTTTTTCATCATTTTTGAGGATTTGAAAAAAATTAAAAAATTAAAAAAAACAATGGGTTATAGCCCATTGTTTTTTTGAAATTTAGATTTTTTTTGTATCCTTGTTTTTCATCATTTTGGACCATGGGCTATAGCCCATATCGTACGGCATACTATAGCACGCCGTTTTTCATCATTTTTGAGGTTTTGAAAAAAATGAAAAAAAACAATGGGTTATAGCCCATTGTTTTTTTGAAATTTTGAAAAAAAAATTATCCTTGTTTTTCATCATTTTGGACCATGGGCTATAGCCCATATCGTACGGCATACAATAGCACGCCGTTTTTCATCATTTTTGAGGATTTGAAAAAAATGAAAAAATGAAAAAAACATTGGGTTATAGCCCATTGTTTTTTGAAATTTTGATTTTTTTTTGTATCCTCGTTTTTCATCATTTTGGACCATGGGCTATAGCCCATATCGTACGGCATACTATAGCACGCCGTTTTTCATCATTTTTGAGGTTTTGAAAAAAATGAAAAAATGAAAAAAACAATGGGTTATAGCCCATTGTTTTTTTGAAATTTTGAAAAGAAAATTATCCTCGTTTTTCATCATTTTGGACCATGGGCTATAGCCCATATCGTACGGCATACAATAGCACGCCGTTTTTCATCATTTTTGAGGATTTGAAAAAAATTAAAAAATTAAAAAAAACAATGGGTTATAGCCCATTGTTTTTTGAAATTTTGATTTTTTTTTGTATCCTCGTTTTTCATCATTTTGGACCATGGGCTATAGCCCATATCGTACGGCATACAATAGCACGCCGTTTTTCATCATTTTTGAGGATTTGAAAAAAATGAAAAAATGAAAAAAACATTGGGTTATAGCCCATTGTTTTTTGAAATTTTGATTTTTTTTTGTATCCTCGTTTTTCATCATTTTGGACCATGGGCTATAGCCCATATCGTACGGCATACTATAGCACGCCGTTTTTCATCATTTTTGAGGTTTTGAAAAAAATGAAAAAATGAAAAAAACAATGGGTTATAGCCCATTGTTTTTTTGAAATTTTGAAAAGAAAATTATCCTCGTTTTTCATCATTTTGGACCATGGGCTATAGCCCATATCGTACGGCATACAATAGCACGCCGTTTTTCATCATTTTTGAGGATTTGAAAAAAATGAAAAAATGAAAAAAACATTGGGTTATAGCCCATTGTTTTTTGAAATTTTGATTTTTTTTTGTATCCTCGTTTTTCATCATTTTGGACCATGGGCTATAGCCCATATCGTACGGCATACTATAGCACGCCGTTTTTCATCATTTTTGAGGTTTTGAAAAAAATGAAAAAATGAAAAAAACAATGGGTTATAGCCCATTGTTTTTTTGAAATTTTGAAAAGAAAATTATCCTCGTTTTTCATCATTTTGGACCATGGGCTATAGCCCATATCGTACGGCATACAATAGCACGCCGTTTTTCATCATTTTTGAGGATTTGAAAAAAATGAAAAAAACAATGGGTTATAGCCCATTGTTTGTTTGTTTTTTGAAAAAAATGTTATCCTCGTTTTTCATCATTTTGGACCATGGGCTATAGCCCATATCGTACGACATACAATAGCACGCCGTTTTTCATCATTTTTGAGGATTTGAAAAAAATGAAAAAATGAAAAAAACATTGGGTTATAGCCCATTGTTTTTTGAAATTTTGATTTTTTTTTGTATCCTCGTTTTTCATCATTTTGGACCATGGGCTATAGCCCATATCGTACGGCATACTATAGCATGCCGTTTTTCATCATTTTTGAGGTTTTGAAAAAAATGAAAAAATGAAAAAAACAATGGGTTATAGCCCATTGTTTTTTTGAAATTTTGAAAAGAAAATTATCCTCGTTTTTCATCATTTTGGACCATGGGCTATAGCCCATATCGTACGGCATACTATAGCACGCCGTTTTTCATTATTTTTGAGGGTTTGAAAAAAATGAAAAAATGAAAAAAACAATGGGTTATAGCCCATTGTTTTTTTTAAATTTGGATTATTTTTTTATCCTCGTTTTTCATCATTTTGGACCATGGGCTATAGCCCATATCGTACGGCATACAATAGCACGCCGTTTTTCATCATTTTTGAGGATTTGAAAAAAATGAAAAAATGAAAAAAAACGATGGGTTATAGCCCATTGTTTTTTTGAAATTTTGAAAAAAATATTATCCTCGTTTTTCATCATTTTGGACCATGGGCTATAGCCCATATCGTACGGCATACAATAGCACGCCGTTTTTCATCATTTTTGAGGATTTGAAAAAAATGAAAAAATGAAAAAAACAATGGGTTATAGCCCATTGTTTTTTTGAAATTTTGAAAAAAAGATTATCCTCGTTTTTCATCATTTTGGACCATGGGCTATAGCCCATATCGTACGGCATACAATAGCACGCCGTTTTTCATCATTTTTGAGGATTTGAAAAAAATTAAAAAATTAAAAAAAACAATGGGTTATAGCCCATTGTTTTTTTGAAATTTAGATTTTTTTTGTATCCTCGTTTTTCATCATTTTGGACCATGGGCTATAGCCCATATCGTACGGCATACTATAGCACGCCGTTTTTCATCATTTTTGAGGTTTTGAAAAAAATGAAAAAAAACAATGGGTTATAGCCCATTGTTTTTTTGAAATTTTGAAAAAAAAATTATCCTTGTTTTTCATCATTTTGGACCATGGGCTATAGCCCATATCGTACGGCATACAATAGCACGCCGTTTTTCATCATTTTTGAGGATTTGAAAAAAATGAAAAAATGAAAAAAACATTGGGTTATAGCCCATTGTTTTTTGAAATTTTGATTTTTTTTTGTATCCTCGTTTTTCATCATTTTGGACCATGGGCTATAGCCCATATCGTACGGCATACTATAGCACGCAGTTTTTCATCATTTTTGAGGTTTTGAAAAAAATGAAAAAATGAAAAAAACAATGGGTTATAGCCCATTGTTTTTTTGAAATTTTGAAAAGAAAATTATCCTCGTTTTTCATCATTTTGGACCATGGGCTATAGCCCATATCGTACGGCATACTATAGCACGCCGTTTTTCATTATTTTTGAGGGTTTGAAAAAAATGAAAAAATGAAAAAAACAATGGGTTATAGCCCATTGTTTTTTTTAAATTTGGATTATTTTTTTATCCTCGTTTTTCATCATTTTGGACCATGGGCTATAGCCCATATCGTACGGCATACAATAGCACGCCGTTTTTCATCATTTTTGAGGATTTGAAAAAAATGAAAAAATGAAAAAAACGATGGGTTATAGCCCATTGTTTTTTTTTAAATTTTGAAAAAAATATTATCCTCGTTTTTCATCATTTTGGACCATGGGCTATAGCCCATATCGTACGGCATACAATAGCACGCCGTTTTTCATCATTTTTGAGGATTTGAAAAAAATGAAAAAAACAATGGGTTATAGCCCATTGTTTGTTTTTTTTTTGAAAAAAATGTTATCCTCGTTTTTCATCATTTTGGACCATGGTCTATAGCCCATATCGTACGACATACTATAGCACGCCGTTTTTCATCATTTTTGAGGATTTGAACAAAATGAAAAAAACAATGGGTTATAGCCCATTGTTTTTTTGAAATTTAGATTATTTTTTTATCGTCGTTTTTCATCATTTTGGACCATGGGCTATAGCCCATATCGTACGGCATACTATAGCACGCCGTTTTTCATCATTTTTGAGGTTTTGAAAAAAATGAAAAAATGAAAAAAACAATGGGTTATAGCCCATTGTTTTTTTGAAATTTTGAAAAAAAAATTATCCTCGTTTTTCATCATTTTGGACCATGGGCTATAGCCCATATCGTACGGCATACTATAGCACGCCGTTTTTCATTATTTTTGAGGGTTTGAAAAAAATGAAAAAATGAAAAAAACAATGAGTTATAGCCCATTGTTTTTTTTAAATTTGGATTATTTTTTTATCCTCGTTTTTCATCATTTTGGACCATGGGCTATAGCCCATATCGTACGGCATACAATAGCACGCCGTTTTTCATCATTTTTGAGGATTTGAAAAAAATGAAAAAATGAAAAAAACGATGGGTTATAGCCCATTGTTTTTTTTGAAATTTTGAAAAAAATATTATCCTCGTTTTTCATCATTTTGGACCATGGGCTATAGCCCATATCGTACGGCATACAATAGCACGCCGTTTTTCATCATTTTTGAGGATTTGAAAAAAATGAAAAAAACAATGGGTTATAGCCCATTGTTTGTTTTTTTTTTGAAAAAAAATGTATCCTCGTTTTTCATCATTTTGGACCATGGGCTATAGCCCATATCGTACGACATACTATAGCACGCCGTTTTTCATCATTTTTGAGGATTTGAACAAAATGAAAAAAACAATGGGTTATAGCCCATTGTTTTTTTGAAATTTAGATTATTTTTTTATCCTCGTTTTTCATCATTTTGGACCATGGGCTATAGCCCATATCGTACGGCATACTATAGCACGCCGTTTTTCATCATTTTTGAGGGTTTGAAAAAAATGAAAAAATGAAAAAAAACGATGGGTTATAGCCCATTGTTTTTTGAAATTTTGAAAAAAAAAATATCCTCGTTTTTCATCATTTTGGACCATGGGCTATATAGCCCATATCGTACGGCATACAATAGCACGCCGTTTTTCATCATTTTTGAGGATTTGAAAAAAATGAAAAAATGAAAAAAACGATGGGTTATAGCCCATTGTTTTTTTGAAATTTTGAAAAACAAATTTTCCTCGTTTTTCATCATTTTGGACCATGGGCTATAGCCCATATCGTACGGCATACAATAGCACGCCGTTTTTCATCATTTTTGAGGATTTGAAAAAAATGAAAAAATGAAGAAAAAAAAACGATGGGTTATAGCCCATTGTTTTTTGAAATTTTGAAAAAAAAAATATCCTCGTTTTTCATCATTTTGGACCATGGGCTATATAGCCCATATCGTACGGCATACAATAGCACGCCGTTTTTCATCATTTTTGAGGATTTGAAAAAAATGAAAAAATGAAAAAAACGATGGGTTATAGCCCATTGTTTTTTTGAAATTTTGAAAAACAAATTTTCCTCGTTTTTCATCATTTTGGACCATGGGCTATAGCCCATATCGTACGGCATACAATAGCACGCCGTTTTTCATCATTTTTGAGGATTTGAAAAAAATGAAAAAATGAAAAAAACAATGGGTTATAGCCCATTGTTTTTTTTTTTTTTGAAATTTTTTTTTATCCTCGTTTTTCATCATTTTGGACCATGGGCTATAGCCCATATCGTACGACATACTATAGCACGCCGTTTTTCATAATTTTTGAGGATTTGAAAAAAATGAAAAAATGAAGAAAAAAAAACGATGGGTTATAGCCCATTGTTTTTTGAAATTTTGAAAAAAAAAAAAATCCTCGTTTTTCATCATTTTGGACCATGGGCTATATAGCCCATATCGTACGGCATACAATAGCACGCCGTTTTTCATCATTTTTGAGAATTTGAAAAAAAAAGAAAAAATGAAAAAAAAACAATGGGTTATAGCCCATTTTTTTTTGAAAATTTGAATTTTTTTTTATCCTCGTTTTTCATCATTTTGGACCATGGGCTATAGCCCATATCGTACGGCATACAATAGCACGCCGTTTTTCATCATTTTTGAGGATTTGAAAAAAATGAAAAAAACGATGGGTTATAGCCCATTGTTTTTTTTAAATTTTGAAAAAAAAATTATCATCGTTTTTCATCATTTTGGAACATGGGCTATAGCCAATATCGTACGGCATACAATAGCACGCCGTTTTTCATCATTTTTGAGGATTTGAAAAAAATGAAAAAAACTATGGGTTATAGCCCATTGTTTTTTTGAAATTTAGATTTTTTTTTTATCCTCGTTTTTCATCATTTTGGACCATGGGCTATAGCCCATATCGTACGGCATACTATAGCACGCCGTTTTTCATCATTTTTGAGGGTTTGAAAAAAATGAAAAAATGAAAAAAAACAATGGGTTATAGCCCATTGTTTTTTTGAAATTTTGAAGAAAAAAAAATATATCCTTGTTTTTCATCATTTTGGACCATGGGCTATAGCCCATATCGTACGGCATACAATAGCACGCCGTTTTTCATCATTTTTTAGGATTTGAAAAAAATGAAAAAATGAAAAAAAACAATGGGTTATAGCCCATTGTTTTTTTGAAATTTTGAAAAAAAAAATATCCTCGTTTTTCATCATTTTGGACCATGGGCTATAGCCCATATCGTACGGCATACAATAGCACGCCGTTTTTCATCATTTTTGAGGATTTGAAAAAAATGAAAAAATGAAGAAAAAAAAACAATGGGTTATAGCCCATTGTTTTTTTTTTTTTTGAAATTTTTTTTTATCCTCGTTTTTCATCATTTTGGACCATGGGCTATAGCCCATATCGTACGACATACTATAGCACGCCGTTTTTCATAATTTTTGAGGATTTGAAAAAAATGAAAAAATGAAGAAAAAAAAACGATGGGTTATAGCCCATTGTTTTTTGAAATTTTGAAAAAAAAAATATCCTCGTTTTTCATCATTTTGGACCATGGGCTATATAGCCCATATCGTACGGCATACAATAGCACGCCGTTTTTCATCATTTTTGAGAATTTGAAAAAAAAAGAAAAAATGAAAAAAAAACAATGGGTTATAGCCCATTTTTTTTTGAAAATTTGAATTTTTTTTTATCCTCGTTTTTCATCATTTTGGACCATGGGCTATAGCCCATATCGTACGGCATACAATAGCACGCCGTTTTTCATCATTTTTGAGGATTTGAAAAAAATGAAAAAAACGATGGGTTATAGCCCATTGTTTTTTTTAAATTTTGAAAAAAAAATTATCATCGTTTTTCATCATTTTGGAACATGGGCTATAGCCAATATCGTACGGCATACAATAGCACGCCGTTTTTCATCATTTTTGAGGATTTGAAAAAAATGAAAAAATGAAAAAAACTATGGGTTATAGCCCATTGTTTTTTTGAAATTTAGATTTTTTTTTTATCCTCGTTTTTCATCATTTTGGACCATGGGCTATAGCCCATATCGTACGGCATACTATAGCACGCCGTTTTTCATCATTTTTGAGGGTTTGAAAAAAATGAAAAAATGAAAAAAAACAATGGGTTATAGCCCATTGTTTTTTTGAAATTTTGAAGAAAAAAAAATATATCCTTGTTTTTCATCATTTTGGACCATGGGCTATAGCCCATATCGTACGGCATACAATAGCACGCCGTTTTTCATCATTTTTTAGGATTTGAAAAAAATGAAAAAATGAAAAAAAACAATGGGTTATAGCCCATTGTTTTTTTGAAATTTTGAAAAAAAAAATATCCTCGTTTTTCATCATTTTGGACCATGGGCTATAGCCCATATCGTACGGCATACAATAGCACGCCGTTTTTCATCATTTTTGAGGATTTGAAAAAAATGAAAAAATGAAGAAAAAAAAACGATGGGTTATAGCCCATTGTTTTTTGAAATTTTGAAAAAAAAAATATCCTCGTTTTTCATCATTTTGGACCATGGGCTATAGCCCATATCGTACGGCATACAATAGCACGCCGTTTTTCATCATTTTTGAGGATTTGAAAAAAATGAAAAAATGAAAAAAACGATGGGTTATAGCCCATTGTTTTTTTGAAATTTTGAAAAACAAATTTTCCTCGTTTTTCATCATTTTGGACCATGGGCTATAGCCCATATCGTACGGCATACAATAGCACGCCGTTTTTCATCATTTTTGAGGATTTGAAAAAAATGAAAAAATGAAAAAAACAATGGGTTATAGCCCATTGTTTTTTTTTTTTTTTTTTATCCTCGTTTTTCATCATTTTGGACCATGGGCTATAGCCCATATCGTACGACATACTATAGCACGCCGTTTTTCATAATTTTTGAGGATTTGAAAAAAATGAAAAAATGAAAAAAAAAAACGATGGGTTATAGCCCATTGTTTTTTGAAATTTTGAAAAAAAGAATATCCTCGTTTTTCATCATTTTGGACCATGGGCTATATAGCCCATATCGTACGGCATACAATAGCACGCCGTTTTTCATCATTTTTGAGAATTTGAAAAAAAATTAAAAAATGAAAAAAAAACAATGGGTTATAGCCCATTTTTTTTTGAAAATTTGAATTTTTTTTTATCCTCGTTTTTCATCATTTTGGACCATGGGCTATAGCCCATATCGTACGGCATACAATAGCACGCCGTTTTTCATCATTTTTGAGGATTTGAAAAAAATGAAAAAAACGATGGGTTATAGCCCATTGTTTTTTTTAAATTTTGAAAAAAAAATTATCATCGTTTTTCATCATTTTGGAACATGGGCTATAGCCAATATCGTACGGCATACAATAGCACGCCGTTTTTCATCATTTTTGAGGATTTGAAAAAAATGAAAAAATGAAAAAAACTATGGGTTATAGCCCATTGTTTTTTTGAAATTTAGATTTTTTTTTTATCCTCGTTTTTCATCATTTTGGACCATGGGCTATAGCCCATATCGTACGGCATACTATAGCACGCCGTTTTTCATCATTTTTGAGGGTTTGAAAAAAATGAAAAAATGAAAAAAAACAATGGGTTATAGCCCATTGTTTTTTTGAAATTTTGAAAAAAAAAAATATATCCTTGTTTTTCATCATTTTGGACCATGGGCTATAGCCCATATCGTACGGCATACAATAGCACGCCGTTTTTCATCATTTTTTAGGATTTGAAAAAAATGAAAAAATGAAAAAAAACAATGGGTTATAGCCCATTGTTTTTTTGAAATTTTGAAAAAAAAAATATCCTCGTTTTTCATCATTTTGGACCATGGGCTATAGCCCATATCGTACGGCATACAATAGCACGCCGTTTTTCATCATTTTTGAGGATTTGAAAAAAATGAAAAAATGAAGAAAAAAAAACGATGGGTTATAGCCCATTGTTTTTTGAAATTTTGAAAAAAAAAATATCCTCGTTTTTCATCATTTTGGACCATGGGCTATAGCCCATATCGTACGGCATACAATAGCACGCCGTTTTTCATCATTTTTGAGGATTTGAAAAAAATGAAAAAATGAAAAAAACGATGGGTTATAGCCCATTGTTTTTTTGAAATTTTGAAAAACAAATTTTCCTCGTTTTTCATCATTTTGGACCATGGGCTATAGCCCATATCGTACGGCATACAATAGCACGCCGTTTTTCATCATTTTTGAGGATTTGAAAAAAATGAAAAAATGAAAAAAACAATGGGTTATAGCCCATTGTTTTTTTGTTTTTTTTTTATCCTCGTTTTTCATCATTTTGGACCATGGGCTATAGCCCATATCGTACGACATACTATAGCACGCCGTTTTTCATAATTTTTGAGGATTTGAAAAAAATGAAAAAATGAAGAAAAAAAAACGATGGGTTATAGCCCATTGTTTTTTGAAATTTTGAAAAAAAAAAATATCCTCGTTTTTCATCATTTTGGACCATGGGCTATATAGCCCATATCGTACGGCATACAATAGCACGCCGTTTTTCATCATTTTTGAGAATTTGAAAAAAAATGAAAAAATGAAAAAAAAACAATGGGTTATAGCCCATTTTTTTTTGAAAATTTGAATTTTTTTTTATCCTCGTTTTTCATCATTTTGGACCATGGGCTATAGCCCATATCGTACGGCATACAATAGCACGCCGTTTTTCATCATTTTTGAGGATTTGAAAAAAATGAAAAAATGAAAAAAACGATGGGTTATAGCCCATTGTTTTTTTTTAATTTAATTTTTTTTTATCCTCGTTTTTTATCATTTTGGACCATGGGCTATAGCCCATATCGTACGGCATACAATAGCACGCCGTTTTTCATCATTTTTGAGGATTTGAAAAAAATGGAAAAATGAAAAAAAACAATGGGTTATAGCCCATTGTTTCTTTTTAATTTTTAATTTTCTTTTTATCCTCGTTTTTCATCATTTTGGACCATGGGCTATAGCCCATATCGTACGGCATACTATAAAACGCCGTTTTTCATCATTTTTGAGGGTTTGAAAAAAATGAAAAAATAAAAAAATCGATGGGTTATAGCCCATTGTTTTTTTTAAATTTTGATTTTGTTTTTATCCTCGTTTTTCATCATTTTGGACCATGGGCTATAGCCCATATCGTACGGCATACTATAGCACGCCGTTTTTCATCATTTTTGAGGGTTTGAAAAAAATTAAAAAATGAAAAAAAACAATGGGTTATAGCCCATTGTTTTTTTGAAATTTTGAAAAAAAATTATCATCGTTTTTCATCATTTTGGAACATGGGCTATAGCCCATATCGTACGGCATACAATAGCACGCCGTTTTTCATCATTTTTGAGGATTTGAAAAAAATGAAAAAATGAAAAAAACGATGGGTTATAGCCCATTGTTTTTTCGAAATTTTGAAAAAAAGATTATCCTCGTTTTTCATCATTTTGGACCATGGGCTATAGCCCATATCGTACGGCATACAATAGCACGCCGTTTTTCATCATTTTTGAGGGTTTGAAAAAAATTAAAAAATTTAAAAAAACGATGGGTTATAGCCCATTGTTTTTTGTTTTTTTTGAAAAATAAATTATCCTCGTTTTTCATCATTTTGGACCATGGGCTATAGCCCATATCGTACGGCATACTATAGCACGCCGTTTTTCATCATTTTTGAGGGTTTGAAAAAAATGAAAAAATGAAAAAAACAATGGGTTATAGCCCATTGTTTTTTGTTTTTTTTTGTTTTTTTTTTATCCTCGTTTTTCATCATTTTGGACCATGGGTTATAGCCCATATCGTACGGCATACAATAGCACGCCGTTTTTCATCATTTTTGAGGGTTTGAAAAAAATTAATAAAAAAAAAAAAAACGATGGGTTATAGCCCATTTTTTTTTTTTTTTTTTTTTAATAAATTATCCTCGTTTTTCATCATTTTGGACCATGGGCTATAGCCCATATCGTACGGCATACTATAGCACGCCGTTTTTCATCATTTTTGAGGATTTGAAAAAAATGAAAAAATGAAAAAAACAATGGGTTATAGCCCATTGTTTTTTTGAAATTTTGAAAAAAAATGTATCCTCGTTTTTCATCATTTTGGACCATGGGCTATAGCCCATATCGTACGGCATACAATAGCACGCCGTTTTTCATCATTTTTGAGGATTTGAAAAAAATGAAAAAAACGATGGGTTATAGCCCATTGTTTTTTTTAAATTTTGAAAAAAAAATTATCATCGTTTTTCATCATTTTGGAACATGGGCTATAGCCAATATCGTACGGCATACAATAGCACGCCGTTTTTCATCATTTTTGAGGATTTGAAAAAAATGAAAAAATGAAAAAAACTATGGGTTATAGCCCATTGTTTTTTTGAAATTTAGATTTTTTTTTTATCCTCGTTTTTCATCATTTTGGACCATGGGCTATAGCCCATATCGTACGGCATACTATAGCACGCCGTTTTTCATCATTTTTGAGGGTTTGAAAAAAATGAAAAAATGAAAAAAAACAATGGGTTATAGCCCATTGTTTTTTTGAAATTTTGAAAAAAAAAAATATATCCTTGTTTTTCATCATTTTGGACCATGGGCTATAGCCCATATCGTACGGCATACAATAGCACGCCGTTTTTCATCATTTTTGAGGATTTGAAAAAAATGAAAAAATGAAAAAAAACAATGGGTTATAGCCCATTGTTTTTTTGAAATTTTGAAAAAAAGATTATCCTCGTTTTTCATCATTTTGGACCATGGGCTATAGCCCATATCGTACGGCATACAATAGCACGCCGTTTTTCATCATTTTTGAGGGTTTGAAAAAAATTAAAAAATTTAAAAAAACGATGGGTTATAGCCCATTGTTTTTTGTTTTTTTTGAAAAATAAATTATCCTCGTTTTTCATCATTTTGGACCATGGGCTATAGCCCATATCGTACGGCATACTATAGCACGCCGTTTTTCATCATTTTTGAGGGTTTGAAAAAAATGAAAAAATGAAAAAAACAATGGGTTATAGCCCATTGTTTTTTGTTTTTTTTTGTTTTTTTTTTATCCTCGTTTTTCATCATTTTGGACCATGGGTTATAGCCCATATCGTACGGCATACAATAGCACGCCGTTTTTCATCATTTTTGAGGGTTTGAAAAAAATTAATAAAAAAAAAAAAAACGATGGGTTATAGCCCATTTTTTTTTTTTTTTTTTTTTTAATAAATTATCCTCGTTTTTCATCATTTTGGACCATGGGCTATAGCCCATATCGTACGGCATACTATAGCACGCCGTTTTTCATCATTTTTGAGGATTTGAAAAAAATGAAAAAATGAAAAAAACAATGGGTTATAGCCCATTGTTTTTTTGAAATTTTGAAAAAAAATGTATCCTCGTTTTTCATCATTTTGGACCATGGGCTATAGCCCATATCGTACGGCATACTATAGCACGCCGTTTTTCATCATTTTTGAGGATTTGAAAAAAATTAAAAAATTTAAAAAAACAATGGGTTATAGCCCATCGTTTTTTTTAATTTTGAACTTTTTTTTTAACCTCGTTTTTCATCATTTTTGAACATGGGCTATATCCCATATCGTACGGCATACTATAGCACGCCGTTTTTCATCATTTTTGAGGATTTGAAAAAAATTCAAAATTAAAAAAACATGGGTTATAGCCCATCGTTTTTTTTAATTTTGAACTTTTTTTTTAACCTCGTTTTTCATCATTTTTGAACATGGGCTATAGCCCCTACCGTAGGGCATACTATAGCACGCCGTTTTTCATCATTTTTGAGGATTTGAAAAAAATTCAAAATTTCAAAAACATGGGTTATAGCCCATCGTTTTTTTTAATTTTGAACTTTTTTTTTAACCTCGTTTTTCATCATTTTTGAACATGGGCTATAGCCCCTACCGTAGGGCATACTATAGCACGCCGTTTTTCATCATTTTTGAGGATTTGAAAAAAATTCAAAATTTCAAAAACATGGGTTATAGCCCATCGTTTTTTTTAATTTTGAACTTTTTTTTTTAACCTCGTTTTTCATCATTTTTGAACATGGGCTATATCCCATATCGTACGGCATACTATAGCACGCCGTTTTTCATAATTTTTGAGGATTTGAAAAAAATTAAAAAATTAAAAAAACAATGGGTTATAGCCCATTGTTTTTTTGAAATTTTGAAAAAAAATGTATCCTCGTTTTTCATCATTTTGGACCATGGGCTATAGCCCATATCGTACGGCATACTATAGCACGCCGTTTTTCATCATTTTTGAGGATTTGAAAAAAATGAAAAAATGAAAAAAACAATGGGTTATAGCCCATTGTTTTTTTGAAATTTTGAAAAAATAATTATCCTCGTTTTTCATCATTTTGGACCATGGGCTATAGCCCATATCGTACGGCATACTATAGCACGCCGTTTTTCATCATTTTTGAGGATTTGAAAAAAATTCAAAATTAAAAAAAACATGGGTTATAGCCCATCGTTTTTTTTAATTTTGAACTTTTTTTTTAACCTCGTTTTTCATCATTTTTGAACATGGGCTATAGCCCCTACCGTAGGGCATACTATAGCACGCCGTTTTTCATCATTTTTGAGGATTTGAAAAAAATTCAAAATTTCAAAAACATGGGTTATAGCCCATCGTTTTTTGAAATGTTGAACTTTTTTTTAACCTCGTTTTTCATCATTTTTGAACATGGGCTATAGCCCCTACCGTAGGGCATACTATAGCACGCCGTTTTTCATCACTTTTGAGGATTTGAAAAAAAAAAAACAAAAAAAACATGGGTTATAGCCCATCGTTTTTTGAAATTTTGAACTTTTTTTTTTAACCTAGTTTTTCATCATTTTTGAACATGGGCTATAGCCCATACCGTACGGCATACTATAGCACGCCGTTCTTCATCCTTTTTGAGGATTTGAAAAAAATGAAAAAATGAAAAAAAAAAACATGGGTTATAGCCCATCGTTTTTTGAATTTTAGATTTTTTTTATCCTCGTTTTTCATCATTTTTGACTGTACGATTAGTAAATGACCTTGACCAGTATAAATGACCTTGACAAGTATAAATGACCTTGACAAGTATAAATGACCTTGACCAGTTTGCGGTCCGTGACCATGGACTATAGCCTTTCTCTTTTCCGCGATTTTCACCTTTTTTTTCAAATCCTCCGAAATCGTAAAAAACAACATACTATTGTATGCCCTCCGAGACCATGGACTAATGACCTTCACCAGTATAAATGACCTTCACCAGTATAAATGACCTTGACCAGTATAAATTACCTTGACCAGTATGCAGTCCGACACCATGGACTATAGCCCTTCGCTTTTCCTTGATTTTCACCTTTTTTTTAAATCCTCAACAATGATGAAGAATCGCGCACTATAGCGTGCCACTCAATGACCTCTGAGACCAATGAACCATGTAAATACAACACATTGAGCAGGGGACTGCAGGGAGTTGAACCCCGTTCCGGTAAACCAGAAGTACGACACCAGTGCCTTCGTTTTTGTGTCGTCCTTTACAGGTCCTTTCGTTGAAATGTAAATTTTACATTTCTCGATTTTCCATTTTCTCGATTTTCCGTTTTCTCGATTTTCCGTTTTCCCTTTTCTCGGTTTTCGGTTTTCCGTTTTGGCTGGGGACCCCCTGAAACCCCAGAAGCACAATGACCGTGGAAAATCGAGAAAACTGAATTTTCTTTGATTTTGTTGCTTTCCGATTTTGTCGCTTATCGATTTTGTCGCTTTCCGATTTTGTCGCTTTCCGATTTTGTCGCTTTTGTCGCTTTCCGATTTTGTCGCTTTCCGATTTTGTCGCTTATCGATTTTGTCGCTTTCCGATTTTGTCGCTTTCCGATTTTGTCGCTTTTGACGCTTTCCGATTTTGTCGCTTTCCGATTTGAAAAGAAAATAAAAAAATAAAAAAACGATGCATTATAGCCCATCGTTTTTTTTTTTTTTTTAATCCTCAAAAATGATGAAAAACGGCGTGCTATAGTATGCCGTACGGTATGGGCTATAGCCCATGGTCAAAAATGGGATAAAAAACGTCTAAAAATAGACGTCTAAAACACGTCTATTTTTAGACGTGTTTTAGACGTCTATTTTTAGTTTTAGTTTTTATCCCATTTTTAGTCGCTCGTCTAATAGGCCATACCGTACGGCATACTATAGCACGCCGTTTTTCATCATTTTTGAGGATTAGAAAAAAATGGGGGAAAAAACCGATGGGTTATAGCCCATCGTTTTTTTATTTTTCGAATCTTTTTCAAATCCTCAGATGATGAAAAACGGCGTGCTATAGTATGCCGTACGGTATGGGCTATAGCCCATGGTCAAAAATGGGATAAAAAACGTATAAAAATAGACGTCTAAAACACGTCTATTTTTAGACGTGTTTTAGACGTCTATTTTTAGACGTTTTTATCCCATTTTTAGACGCTCGTCTAATAGCCCATACTGTACGGCATACTATAGCACGCCGTTTTTCATCATTTTTGAGGATTTGAAAAAAAAAAAAAAAAAAAAGAAAAAAAAAACATGGGTTATAGCCCATCGTTTTTTTAATTTGTTTTTAACCTCGTTTTTCATCATTTACGACCATGGGCTATGGCCCATACCGTACGGCATACTATAGCACGCCGTTTTTCATCATTTTTGAGGATTTGAAAAAAATAAAAAAAATCGGTGTAAGAATGTAGGCTTCTATGTTGTTAGCAAAACATCATCCCATTCTCATACACTGCTATACTTTTAAGTATGTTGCGGTAGAGAACGTCATCATTTTGGACCATGGGCTATAGCCCATATCGTACGGCATACTATAGCACGCCGTTTTTCATCATTTTTGAGGATTTGAAAAAAATTAAAAAATTAAAAAAACGATTGGTTATAGCCCATCGTTTTTTGAATTTTAGATTTTTTTTTATCCTCGTTTTTCATCATTTTGGACCATGGGCTATAGCCCATATCGTACGGCATACTATAGCACGCCGTTTTTCATCATTTTTGAGGATTTGAAAAAAATGAAAAAACGAAAAAAAACAATTGGTTATAGCCCATCGTTTTTTTAAATTTAAATTTTATTTTTTTAACCTCGTTTTTCATAATTTTTGACCATGGGCTATGGCCCATACCGTACGGCATACTATAGCACGCCGTTTTTCATCATTTTTGAAAAAAATGAAAAAACGAAAAAACCGATGGGCCCATCGTTTTTTGAATTTTTGAAAAAAAGAATTACCTCGTTTTTCATCATGGGCTATGGCCCATACCGTACGGCATACTATAGCACGCCGTTTTTCATCATTTTTGAGGATTTGAAAAAAAATCAAAAAACATGGGTTATAACCCATCGTTAGCCTCGTCGTTATAGCCTCGTGTGTTAATTTCCAGTGTGGCATTGAACACAACAGTAGGCCAATGATGCCCTCTGCTGTTGACATCCAAGCAATACTTAAATAGTGCTGCTGTAATACTGGTATATGGAATCATCTTTCATCCTGCAGATTAGAAACCTATGTAGTCCAGACAGATTTAATTAAAAAAGTAGCAATGGATTCTTAGTGTAACTGAAGACAGAACATTTAAGAAATGGTAGTCTCAGAATCAGAATGAACATTTATTTTTTTCCCCAACACAGAAACAAAACAGAAAGAGCATTGGTATTCTTAAAATAGTATAGCCATACATTAGTTTGAATGGGTAGAGACAGGCCCCATTCCAATACTAGTTACCATGCAACTTGTTGTCCCTCCTCTCAGGATGTTGCTCCAGGTTAGACAGAAATATCATTCATATCTTTAACATGAGACAAGGAACACAATAAATGTAGCGAGTTGGAATCCCCACCTACATATTCTGGGAAGGGGGGGGGGGGGGGGGGGGAGAGAACAAAACAAAACAGGAATACATACTGGGAAACAAACGGTAATACACCCACTCCCGTGTTTCAACATATAACCCGTGTACAAAACCAATGTGACAAATATACAATTGATTCTCAAGAGATGGGGAGGGGGATAAAGCAAAAAGACCCAGCATTCAGACTGGCGGGCCAAATTGGAGCATACAACTGACCTCGTAGGTCACAACCAGCACTGATGAGTTTTAACACTGTAACTCCTGTTGCCATTTCACAAAACAGATCTCCTAACTCTCAATATGGAGCCCTGAGAAAAGGTTGCCATAATGACAGACCTTGGTTTAGATTTGTCTCTACAGTAGATTTGTATCCCAAACGGGTTCAACACGGGTGGAGTTCACTGCTTTTTCATTAAAAAGTAAACATTGTCTCAAAGCTGATTATCCCCCCCACCCCCCGCCACCAAAAAAAGAAAAAACTATGAAAATGTCCAAAGCCCAAAGAAAGACAACCAGGAACTTTAACAGTCAAAATGTAGGACAAGTTTAAATCGGGACAGACAGAATATACAAGAGCTACATATCAGACCGAGTAGAGCAGCAGGATAGGTGGCAGGTTAAGGTTGACAGGAGTCTGCCTGTTCCACCCTGCCTCTGGCTTTGGCCAAGAGTACTTACAGTACTACTTACACAATGCAATGTATAGTATGGCTTTTAGAATACTGCGTAGTCTACAGCAATGGCGCTAAAGGGAGCCTAGGAATAATTTAGCCCTCAAAAAATGTTGGCACACAGACACAGGTGCACCCAAGTAATGTCACATCTGCATGAAGGCTGTCGGCATCGGCCCATATGTCTTTACACATCAAGTTTTCATTTAATAATGGCCATCGATAAATGAGCAGTTGAGACGAATAACAGTCTAAAATTATCCATAATGTATAAATTATGAATAAAGGGGTCTTTTCGGGGAGGGGTCAGAATAAATTATGGACTTAAGACTGTTTTTCTTCCCAACTGCTCGATTATAGAATGGGTTATATTTTTCTTAGACAACATAAATATGTAAGCCTTCCTTCCTTGAGACAAACAACTCTACATTGTTTGGACAGCGCACTGCCTATTCAACTTTGATTTATGTATTTGTTTTACTTTTGCTCATCCCTACTGGTTATCAATACAGTAAAGATATTAAGATAAGCTTGCATTTAGATTTCAATTCAATACTAGAGGTATGTTCAATTTGAAGCTTTTAACCCCACACCAAATCACTTTTATAAAGGGAGTGAGTAGTGTCCAAATGTGTTACTGAAAGCATGCCACTAGGGCGCAACCTACATTATCTCAGGTAATTATACTGTAGAAGTGCAGTTCCAAAGAAGAATTGTGCAATGTGCAGCCCCTACCCATCAACGCCAGTATTTATAGGCCATTGTTTCTAAACAAACTAGCTCATCCCCTCCCCTTTGGCAACTCCCTCCCTCGTCTATTATTACAGACTTCACAAACGTTTTGGGCATAGGCAACCGACTGCAGGTTTAGGCAACATAGATGCTTCCCCAGTCATCACCTGGGGGGAATCCATTTTTGAAACAGGTCGATTAAACAAAAACAAAAACACAACCCTCCCCAACCCAAATCCAACAGCGTAGCTACTACCAGCAAGCCGTTTGGTTATGTCAAGTGAAGAGGTAGTTAGTATAAATGTATCCAACAACTAAACTGGTTATTACAAATACAGAATTTCTGTAATGACAACTCAGCCTAAGTGCAGTTATAATTATAAGTCATCTTGCGTTGGAAATACACCATAACGCAGCACTGGGATGCATGGATATGGGAGGAGTTGCACAGATTTGACAAAATGAGAAGTGCCAGGGTGTTCCAATAAATCAGGCAGGAACTCATGGAAGGCACCACAGCCTCAAGTCTTAAGGCCATGACACACTAAGCCAAAATCAGCCATAACGTTATACTTGATCTATGGCCGACAATTGCCAGGGTTTTTGTGGGTTGTTTGTTTGCGTCTCCTGTGCCGTTGCATGTAGGCACACAATAAACAACGGTAGCCATTCAATTGACTGAGCATGTTGAAGCAGCAGCGGAGGGAGTCAGTAAAGGAGTGTTCTCCATTCAGCAGTTCAGCCTGAGCAAACCAAAGCACAAGAAAAAGTGAGCAGCAATCTAACGGCAGATAAAGAGTGGAAGTTGGCCATCAGCTTCAGCTGTAGACTTTGCGGTGTGTTTCAGAGCAGTTTTACATAAGACAATGAGGCAAAACAAATTGATCTGATAAATCGCTGTTCATTCCTGCAAACCAACCTGGTGTGTCAGGGCCTTTATAAGAGCTTGAGAGTATGGCAGAGTTTGACAACATGCTTTAGAAAGTAGAGGAAAAACTGCCACATGCACATACTGTACTTGTCAGACGATTTGTATCAATGAAACCTTCATACTGTCCATATTTTGAGGCACAAGGCCGCTTTAAACTAATTTAGACGAAATCATGTAAAATATTGTATAAAAGTTTTGGAAGGGTCAAATTAAATTACAGTAACTTGCAAGTAAATAATACACTTGGAACACCCTGTAGACCACGTTTGTCTCCATAAAATTATAAAGAACATATAGTGCTTACAGGGAGGGATGGGTGCTTAAAGCAGTGCTACAGAATCAAGATTTGTATAAAAAAGTATGGCACTGCCTATAAACCATTATAGTTGTAGCTTTAGTTGGCCTCCCATCAGTCAGGTCTAATGAGCCATGCATGAACCCCAAGGTAAAACCAAGCTAAGCTATAGGCTCCATAATACAGGAGTCAGGGGGTTGACATGCTGTAGCTGCTGTTGCACAGTAAATTTGCAGCGTTTATAGTCATATAGCAGTAAGTGGTATTGAGCATGTTCCAATTATTGACCTATAACAAAACAATAAACAGCAATAAAATCCTATTTCCCAACACACAACTTAAAAAATTATAATAATGTGCTCCTTTTTTTCAATATTAATTTTCTTTACATCTTCTGTCATAAAGGCCTCATGTGAAAAGTAAAAGGTTTCATAGCTCAGCAGAGAAAAGGGTCCCATTCATCCTGCAGAATGGCTGAGGGCAGAAGCTAGAGGAAGCCAACCTTTGCTGCAGCCATAGATTGTAAAAACATAATGGACGTAATGACCGTGACATCACCCATTGGTTTGTGAAGTCACATTTAGAAGACTCCGGTTTACTCATTTTGACCATCGCCATCTTGGATTTCTGCAACCAGAGGTGACTATTTTGAGAGTGCAGAGCTGGGGATACGCACTGATACGCTTCTATGGTGATCACTGTGCCATCTATTTGTCATTCACAATAGCCAGTAGCCACGCCTTAAAGCATACCCTGCGCCTAGTTTACTCTAAATGAGACCGTAAATTAACAAATGAACATCGGCTTAAAACTAGCTATTCCGAACATAAACTCGTTAGGAGAATGGTAAAAAAAATCTATTTTCTCTGACTTCTGTACAATCAGACCTCTTTATGCTACCAGTGGAGTCACCTACTGCTGGCCATGAGGAGAGGCTGCATGTTTAATTCCCCTCCACAATGGCTTCATTTTTCAGACCAGGAGCTTCTACTTGGCTGCAACACTGGGACCAATATGACCTGGAGCCCAGGTACAGAGGTCATACTTAAATGTGGCTGTTGGATCAGACATATGGCTGCCAAGAAGTTTATATAATAGATTAAATGTTATTTGTGTCTGTATATAAAGTAAACTGTCAGGCAGTCACACTGCAAGACAATCACTGATGTTATATGGCCGATCGATTCGATATAAGGATCCAGGTTTCGATATAAGGATCCAGGTAAAGATTAGGCTATGTGAAGTGCAAGATTTCAACTGGAATGACAGCGAAAATGTAATGCAATGTGTGAAGAAGGTTAAATTGCTGGGTTGAGCCCAGATCCAGCAACTAAAAAGAAAATGTAACTACATAGCCACTGCAAACTTGAGAACTACACTCCTTGCATACAAAATACAGGAATGTTTAAAAAGTAAACAATTAAGAGCAAAAATAATAACGTGGCCCCATGCTCTCTATGAGGAATGTTGCAAAGAATTGCTGGAATAAGTACTTAATTTTTAAGGAAATCTAATCTGCAGTGGATTAAGTGGTCATAACGTCAGTGATCAAAGTGAATGCCATTCAGTCATGAGACAAAGGTCCACGTGGAAGAGCCTGGTTTGGTCCAGTTTCCTGACTTCAGGTGGTCAGCAGGGATACTGGTGAAAATGTGGGGTGAAGGCTATTAGCTTTGGTGAGGCTTCAGAACCAAGAGGCGTGGGAGTGTCCAGACGTCTCCTGGTTACATGGGCATAATCTTGACAGAAATTGCACATTCCTCATCCAAGGCAATGAGCACTGAGACCTAAGGGGGTTACAAATGAGAGGTAATAATGAATGGCCTATTAGTCAGTTAAATGGTCAAATGTGGAAGTAGCGATCGGATTAAATTAAAATAGCAGACTATAATTCACCAAAAGTCAAGTTACCAAACAAAACAGAAGGTACAGTACAATGAATAATATAGGATTTACACTTTACTAACTACATCTCCTTTCCAACTAGGGCTGGGTATTGCCAACAACCTCACAATCGATACAGAGGCCGATACATGTATCACGATACGTGTTGATTGACTAATGACCATGTGTCCTACTAAATTTAGTCCTAGACCACAGATTGCCGAAAATATAAATAATGTTTTCATGGATAATGCAAAAGATTACTGATAACTGTCAGACAGAAACTGATTTCAGCCAACAAGTCTGTCTCAATTGCTGGCTGGAGTGTCGGGAGTAATTTGGATTATTGCACGTGTGTTTAAATAATTGTGGATGTGCTAAAGAAAGATTTTGGTGCGGATTGCGGAAGTACTACTAATGAGTTGGCATAATGTATGGAGAATCGAGATGACTGGACATACCGATGGAGAGTGTGTGTTAAATAATGGATAGGGACTCAAGTCAGTAAGGGATGTGTAAACTAATCTAGGGTCCATACCTTTTCCAAAATATTTTTAGTCTTTGCCATGATAGTAACAATGCTGTGAAGCCAACAATTTCTAAATTCAAACAATGACTCTCTGCTGAAACCTGAAACCCACCATTAATTGGTCACCAGCATCAAACTTCTTCTCGATCTCCTTTCCCAAGTCACCCTCTGGCATCTTCAGGTCATTCTTTATTCCTCCAGTGTCATCCATCAGGCTGAGGTAACCGTCTTCGACACTTAAAAGCTGAAAGAACACCAACATGACAGGAGAAACTTTATCAGCTACAGCAGTGGTTCCCAAACCTTTTCACGTCAAGGACCCCCAAATTGACACTATTTAGCCCCATTTGAAAAGATATGCCAGGGACCCCCATAAGAGAAGATTTGTACAGCTCTAGCAGTGACTCTCAACCCGTTTAATTTCAAGGATCCCAAGTTTGACATGCATTAGCCTACGGACCCCCATATCGTAAAATCAATGTTAATTTAACGACCCCCCCAAATGGACCCATTGGTTCCATTTGTACACTCTCAGAGTTACAGATCCATAAGGGTCCATTTGGTTTCAAACTATCATTTAGCTGGGGACCCCCTGGAACTCCCTCAAGAACCCCTGGGGGTGCCCTCCCCGGACCCCACTTTGGGAACTACTGAGCTACAGTACAGTACAGTATATGCTCTATAATAAATCCGATTTGCCTTGTTGGAATTTGATATAAAAATGTACTTGACATGCCTTAGACAAGTTGACGCTACATAAAACTTACAGTACATAATGGCATGTAGGATGAGATTTACACAGCTACTGTATATCTGAAAGTTAGCAGACTATGCAGGCTTATTTTTATCTTAAAATAAATGAAAAATAAGTTTTTTACACTTTTAGAGCATATCAGTGATCATCATAATAGATGCGTAAACAATAGGACATTTTCAATTTTTTTGTATATAGTCTTTGTATATAAAGATTTTAATTACTTCCTTTGAACAAAAACATGCTGCGTGATGACGTTCCGGCACCGCTACCCTTGTTTCTATGTCAGTTGTTCTTCGATTTTTCAAAAATAGCAGACCTACAAGCTCGTAGCGCGCCACTCGGTGGCGCGCTATGAGCTTGTAGATCTGCTATTTTTCAATAGCTAAAGCATATAGTTATGCGGCAGCTGGATAGTCTGATGCGAGGTTACTCTGTGGTGGGAAATAAATTAATAATACAAGTACGGTATGATACAAGAGAACTGTAACTAATATTGTTTATACCGTTTGCATTGATTGAATAATTGATTGAAGTGTGTTCTAAATAAAGTATTTGTGTTGATTATTGTATTTGTACACACTACACAGTGAAAAATTGAAACATTACTGTACTGTAAAAAGGTCTCTTTTCCCTTCACCTTTATTCTTTTTAGTATAATAGTATTCGTTTACTATAATTAGATTAATACACGATAATCAACACTAACACTTTATTTAGAACACACCCAAAACAAATCATATAGTACACCATACGTGTTCACTCAATTATTCAATCAAAGCAAACAATATTAGTTCGCCTCTTCTACAAAGAAACGCACAAGTTAGTTTCAAGGCTGCATTCTGTCACGCGTGCCAAGCTGTCATTCTCTTGTATTATTTCTCACCACGGAGTAACCTCGCATCTCGGAGGACAGTCAAGACGGGCAGTGTCCAATCAGAGGCAGGCGGGATGTTACCATGCCTATGCTCGGACACAAACGAGATATACGACTACACACAGGTGAGATTCTAACGTCCCATACCCTGAAGGAATGGACTGCTCTGATTGGTTCAGAAACATACAGGCTTCCGTTTCGGACTGAAACTTAATAAAATGCTCAAAAAGCCATTGTAGTCTTTAGACCTCTTTTTTTGGGAAGACAAAAGTTGCATGTTGAATCTGAAACCATTGCTTTCTATGCTTTCTCCATTGCTTTCTCACTGTAGGGCGTAAAGAGATAAACCTAGATATACAGGTTTGGTGGACAAGACTATGGGCAATTTAAAGTTGTCAAAGGGAGGAGTGAGGCAGTCTCACTTTTTGTAACCTTTAGTGCTAAAAACTTGCTGAGTCCCATGTGAGCTTATAACAGAAATAAAGAATGCTCTGTGGTCAAGCTGAAACCTGCTCAAAAAGTTTAGCGCCTCTTTGCAGTGTCAACACTGAAGACAGTGCATCCCCAATGGCAAGCAAGAATTACTGTTCCCCTAACCCTTTTCAGGAATAAAGTACAATTCAAACAGTAATAAGTATGAGGGAGAGTCACAAGAGCATTCTCGCAAACACTCACTGACAACTGCATCAGGGACATTTTTATTTATTTCTTTTCTTTAGATCCCAGAGGGATATCTCCTTTACATTAACGACATGAGTGCTGCCTGTGACAGCAAATTGTTCTCGTTTGCAGACGACTCAGCACTCCTGATCTCAGGAGAACAAAATGCAAGTCGAGGAGGCTCTCAGTTCCGAACTCTACAAAATCTGTACATGGCTTACAGACAACAAACTCTCACTACATCTTGGTAAAACATAATCTATTCTTTTGGGATACAAACATTCCCTCAGTAAAGTAAACATGAATGACATCAAGGTTAAAGTTGATGACATGGTAACCTCCAGCAAAGAACAGATTACATATTTGTGCTGTATTCTCGACAACAAGCCCTTCTTTGACTATGCTTCCAACTCTTGGTTCTCCAGCATCACAATGTCACTTAAGACTAAGGAAATGATCCTTCCCCTTTAAACAGGTGATCACCCACCCTTCCTTTTTCCACACACTGTACATAGTTTTTTCTTTTTCCTGAAATTATTTTAATTTTGTTATTGTATTCGTTATTGACGATTTGGATTTTTGTTATTAGTCTATGAATTGATTGCATAGGGCCTAAATGGAAACAAGACCGCAAGGACATTTTTGGGTGCTACTGCTATCTGTTTTTGTTTTGTTCAAGATATTGACGCACTGTAAAGCTGGACCACCAGCGCAGGTGCCCAGGCGACTACGCCGGCCGCCCGAGCCGGTGCTATGCATTTTGAACCAAGTATTTGACTGTACTGTGTTGCTGTTTTTACATTTATGCTCAATAAACTATTCAATCAATTCAATCCCAAATTTTTCCATCTTTGTGAAGTGAACCTTAGTTGGAATTATCTGATGTCAACACTTTAAAGGACAACTTAGTTTTTTTTTCAACCAATGTTCATGTTTTAAGTTGTTATTAGAGATTGTAAAAGAAGAGTAATTTTTGCGATTTTCGCAATTTCTTTGACAGGGTGACAGAGGCATTCGTGCAAGTGGCTAAATATTGTAACCAGCTAAATATGGCATACTGTGTGAGGCAAGACACGAATGTTTTAAGTATTACATCACAAAATGTGTTTGATATCAGGGTTTCTCACCTGGTACTCTTTCCTCCTGATATTAGGAACCTCCATGTTGTGAGTGGAGGGACAGATATCTTCATACTTCTTCCCAGTAAAGATGTCAATCCCAATCATGTGAACCTGGGAGAACAGATGTAAAATGTGTACTAAATCTGCCCCAAACCAAGCAAGCACCTGGGCCAGACGTGGCTCCAACTTCTGAATGAGAAGGAGGGGTTGAATAATTATACAACAGCAGCATTACCACGTAAATCTGATATATTTGTAGACTGTAGTAGCTCTATATTTCTCTTTGCCAAAAATAGCCGAACTACATGTACTTAGAAATGCCAAGAAATAATATGGTTCAAGACACGTAACCCATTAAGACCTGAGGCCGATTCTACAAACATCTTGGTAGTTTTCTGAAAAATGTATGTAGCCATCAGTGGGTGGGGGAGGGCACGAGTTAGTCCGACGTCCCTTTAGTCCGACATACGTTGCCGGTTAAGACTCACCCATGGTTTCCGCATGCGGTTAGGGTTATGGGTACAGTTAGTAATGTTGGATTATTGTAAACTGACTCCACCAGATGGAAGACGCATTGCTTCACATTTTGTTTCACAACGAGCTTCCATCTGGAATCACTGTAGCCCAATCGCTGAAGAAGTCTGTCCCTTTTTTCAAGCACCCCCATCTCAAAATATTTTGCTCCAAGGACCCCCAGAAGCAAATATTTCAGTAAAAAATGTTCGCCAAAGGCACCTGAAGGTCAGTATAGACCGAAAGCTTGCAAATAAATGTATTGATTGTGCACATGTAACGCCCGAGATTCGAACTCGGGTCTCCCGCGTGAAAGTTCAATATCTTAACCGCTTAATCACTATGGACCGGGGGAGATATTACTTTAATTGTTTTGAGGCCATCAGGCAGAGGCTCTGGGCCACTCTGCTACACTCTCCCCCCTTTTGACCTCCTCCCACAGGGAAACCCGGTCCGGGTCCCTGGCCCTTAGCCCTTCCCCTTGCTGATGCGCGTTCACGTGAGGAGGAAGTGTTATCTCAATTCTTCTTGGAGCGAGGGTTAGGGCAGAGGGTTAGGGCTAGAATCCCCTTCAGACGAAGTGACATCGCGATGGGACTTAAAACGGAGCAACATCACAGAGGGCTGAAACGGACGAGGTAAGAAGCCTTTTTATTATGGAAAAATATTATAATAACCAAGATTATTTGAATGTATTAACAGTCTGCATCGCCAAAAATATCGCAATCTCTAGCAAAGGTTAACATTACCTCACTTGAACTAACGATATGCTACGGCGTTGCATTCATACAACGTTACCCATTCATTTGGCGCCACATCGGCGCTTTATTCTTTTTATTTATCACCCGGTGATACAACTCAGATGCAAGCTAGCTTATTAGCAGGCATCAGTCCGACCCCCCAGACCACGATACGTCAACATTCTGCAGTTTTGGAGCTCTTAAAAGCCGTGAAATAGCCTACTGTACCTACATAACGTTGTCGCTGCATAACGCTGGCTACTCGCTGCAGTGATAGCTATGGTTTTTATCATGACCAATGTTAAGCTAATCCCCACAAGTTGCAAAACTTACATAACTAATTAGCAATGGTGTTTTTTCCCCCAGGCAAATCAGCTATGGAACAGATTGCAAGCTGCTGTACAGACTGTACATTGGATGGACGATCACGATGGCATTTGCATTGATAGAAAATTACTCTGTTCTTAATGATATTAAAAACAATGAACACAGTGACTCTCAGAGTTAACCAACATTGATTTTACAATATGAATTGGGGGTCCCAGAGACAGAAATGCCATCAAATGGGGGTTTGCGGGCTAATTAGTGTCAATTTGGGGTCCTTGACATAAAGAGTTTGGGGACCACTGGCCTGTAGTGAACTTGCAGATCAGCTATTTTCTGAGAACAGGTTGTATATCAATATATTATATCACATCAATATCTACAAGGGACGTTCAATATTTAGGGACGTTCCAATTCCTAGGGGGATGATTTATCTCCCTACCCCTTGACACTCATTATGTAGGGACAAGGGGAAGGGGCTAGGGCTGAGGGGTAGGGTTAAAAAAGGAATTGGGAAAGGGCCTTAGTTTAGACTAGTCATTGGTTAGACATGGGTTAAGGTTAGGTTTAGGTGTGCTGCCCCGTGGGAGGTTAGGTTTAGGGTGAGGGTTTGAGAAAGGTTGTAGGTGTAGGACTAATGACTGGTCTAACCAATGACTAGTCTAAACCAAAAACTGTCTAAACTAAGTACTGCAAAGTCCAATATCATAACCACTAGACTTTTGTTTTTGAGGCCATCAGGCAGAGGCTCTGAGCCACAGATCTGAGTGTGCTGAGCTTCCCTTTATTTTTTTAATAGCCAAAGTATAAAATAATCGTTAAAGTGATTACACAGAGTAGATGTACCTACAAGGATTGTGCTTGGCTATACCTGTTTAAGTCACATAGGTGTTTACATCCATGGTTTCCACCACCTGCCAATAGGTGGCAGTGCTAGTTCACAGTGGAATGCCTTGTGTGGGGTCACACACATGCCGGAAAGAGAGAGTAGAGAGGGAACCACGTTCTGATCTATTGTATGTGTGTACCCATATGTCTCTCCTGCTGTGAATGAATAAAACGTGAACCATCATAAAATACACAACGATCGTGTGCAAGACTGTATATGGATCCGAGTGTAATATAGACGCTTTCCCTATGTTAATAGGGATGATTAGTCACCAGGTGATTTTACCTTGGCATGTCCATGCTTCCCAGTCTTGGAGGTGGACATGTCAACAATCTTGCAGGGGCGTCCCTTCAGCATGACATGGCCATTCTTCCTCAGCGAGGAACATTGCGTAGGAAAGGTGGAGGAGGCTCCAGAATCTGCACTGGAGAATTCAGCATCGAGGTCTGACATGGTTGCTGCTCACAGGATGCTGGAATATTTGACACAAGAAAAATAAAAACATGCTACATATCTGAACTGTGGAAGCTGTAGCATATTATACTTCTGTGTACTGCTGACATGTTGTTCTGATTTGTACAAGTACAAATGCATCACAATCCCTCATCATTGTAATTTCTTAAACAAAGCCTGATTAACCAAACCATGCAATAATTCAATAATAAATTACAATTGCGTGTGCACAAGAGAAAACCACTAGCATCCACTAAGCTAATTGGGTTTTACAAAATGTCTCGAATGTATTGGCAGGTTTGTTAATATCAAATATGTGCAGTGAATGATGCTATAATCTGATTTGAATGCACTGCATGTTTGTCATTCACTTAGACTTTGCCTATTTGCCTACGTGGCCATTGTGGAACATATTGTTGTACGTTAGTCACAGCTTGCCAGAGAGGGATGCTCCATAAATTGGATACAATCCAAGTGGTCAGTCAACTGTAAATTTAATCATAAGACTTTCCTATTTAAAACGCTAGCTGAAATTAAGATGCCAGTAATGTTAAGTGTGTTATATTATTAACCATTATGCATCGATATGATTCATCTATATTATTCTATAACATACCGTATGTAAGTACCGGTACTATGCCATGCTGTGTAGGTTGAAAATGGAATGTTGTTAGCCTACAAATTGGCCAATGGATCAATGACACCAGAATTATGTTCAAACTTGTTTTTGTTTCGTCATCGCGGTGCTGCTTTTGACATTTCTTTTGACAGCTAACGTAATTAGCCAGGTTAGCTTGCTGCACGTGTTAGCTCGTTGAGCAGAACGTACTGTATTTGGCCGATTCGTCAGCTACGTGGCAAATCAGCCATAGACAGCTGAGCCAGTTTACGACAAGCTAACGTGGCTAAAAACAGTTAGCCTCCGGTGGCGACGCCACCCTTTTTATTCTTTTTAACGCTAGCTACCAATGTGCACATCATACTGTACATCCAAGTAGATATAGAACGTCAACACAGCTTGCTAGCTAACTTCTTTTGATTCATAGCCGAGCACCAGCTTTCTCGAGACACGCACGCACGCACTTTTTCTGGTCTTTTTTTCCTTCTCGTCTCATTAAAAAGTCAACTCCCTCACAGATTAGCCAAAGCAGAAGAGGCCACAAATGTGTTAAATGCGGTTTACAAATCTGATATTAATGTAGCACTGCGCTTACCTTCCAACAAAAGGCGTACGTCAGTAGAGCACTCACTGCAGGAGGATATACCAGACTGGGGAGGGTAGGGCGGAAGTGATTCGGCAGTGTGAGGAAAGCAGATGAGTATGTATGGCGTGGACTTAAGGCTATAGTCCGGGAGCGAAAGGGTGATTTTTGGCTGAACGTGGTTGTTTTTTTCTCAACTGATTCTTTTGTAGCTTGGGGTCACCTCTTAACAAGAGAGTGCTCAGTGATATCCCTTGAGCATTCTTTTGTTAATATTAACCTCTTAATGCCGGAAAATCCACACAAATAAATAAATGTATGGTATTTAACCCTAGCCTGGAAAGGAAAGAAAAATGTTTACCCAAGACCCCGCCCACTCTCTGAGTGTACTGCATAGAAAGCTACAGTCTGATAATCAGGCTAATTTAACCCCTTATGGACAGAATTAATTTCTAATGATGGAAAAAAAAATCTTTGTGTTTCTGCTGTCAATCAGATACTATATTAAGTTGAGATACTCAATTTGCATTTAGCACAAACAATAGATATAAATATAGGTACTGTATGTGCCCAATTTGGGAAATTAGGCTATTAGGGTTATTACACTATTAACACTATTATACTAATTACACAATTACACTAATACACTTATTACGCTATTACATTAGTACACTAGTACACTTATTATGCTTATTATACTATTACACTATTACACTTATTATGATGGGTCAAATTTGTCCCAAACAGACATTGACAAATATCTCAGACAAAAGTAAGGTAAAATGTAATCTACTTCAATATTTCTATAGTTGAGTCATTGAGTTAGCTGGTGTGTATTTTTATTTTAGCACAACTAATCTCAGATTTGGGCAGGTAAATCTTACACTGGCAGCCTAGAGCCATGTGCTGTCATCTCCACTTCCTGCTTTTTCAAATGAATGTAATTTATTCTCCAAACCACTTGATGGGGTCAAAGTACTTCCAGTCCTACCTTGTGTGTGCCACAACTGACCCACTAGGCCAGGGTTCCCCAATTAATTTTCCTCAAGGGCCATATTTTGACTAGCGTACCAGGCTGTGGGCCGAGTCTGCACGCGCGAGGTCGAGGTCTTGCCCTGAAAATTCATTTTCAGGGCAAGACCCCATTTGAAAAGGATGCCCAGTTTGACATGCATAGGCTACTGACCCCCATTTAATGCCATTTATATCTGGGACCCTTAAAAAAAAGATTCTTTCATGGGCCACAAGGGGGCGCTCTGTGGGCCGCAAATGGCCCACGGGCCGCCTATTGGGGTACCCTGCACTAGGCATTGACAGCCTCCTTTTTCTACATCACCTATATTTGACCATTAACCGGTATGTGCCAAATTTGACCCAGTCGTCCAAAAGGGGTGCAAAATACTTGGTCTAGGCCTGGGCCGTGGCTCAGCGGTCCAGGCACCTTGGCTGGTAATCCAGTTTGGCAGTGTGCCGCGGGTTCGACTCCCGATCCCGACGGCCTTTACTGCATGTCATCCCCCCCATGTCTCTCTCCCCATTTCCTGTCAGCCTACTGTCTGTCCCTCCATAAAAAATATTAAATAAAGGCGAAAGCCACAAAAAAATAAAATACTTGGTCTAAATGCATCAAATTGGCTTTCTACAGTGTTTATGAATTTTGATATGCACAATGAATTGGATTTATTTCTCCACTTTAATAATACCAATTGGTATTGTGTTTTATTTAGAGCTGGGACTCGATTAAAAAAATTAATCTAATTAATCAGAGGCTTTGCGATTAATTAATCTAGATTAATCGCATTTTAATCGCATATCAATATTCAACCCGAGAACAGCGAGAAACCTTTTTTTTAAATGTTTTTTGGTATCCCAGTGAATCAATGAATAGTGACTACAGGATACCACTCATTTTCAACATTACTGTCATTAATAATATACCTGTTGTGGAAATAATAATAAAAAGTCACCCCATTCTGTGTTGCCTAGAACTGGAGGTCTGAAAAAAAATTAGTAACAGTAACAAGTACATCTCAGTGACATCACAAAGCTGTACTTACTTCATATTGTTACTGTTTTTTGTCAGACCTCCAGTTCTAGGCAACACAAAATGGGGTGACTTTTTATTATTTCCAGTTTTCAGTACTATAGAAAAGCGCCCAGTGAGAAACGTTCCGCGGTGAAAAAAAAGGTGCGATTAATTTATCTGTAGTTAATCGCGATTAATTTTTCTGTAGTTAATTAATCTAAATTAATCGCATTTGCATTGATTATTGTATTGTATGGGATTTTGCTGTTTTAAGCATGAAGGGGTTAATATCTAAAAATGCCCTATTCTGAAATCATATATTGTACATATCCACATCCATGGATGAACACTCTAAAAAGCAGATTTGATGCAGAATATTTTTATGGAATGCTGGGGTTTTCGGGCATGAAGGGGTTTATATGCATCCATTATTAATGCATTAATCATAAATCTAATTCGTTGTGCATATCCACATTAATAAACACTGTAGAAAGCCAATTTGATGCATTTAGACCAAGTATTTTGCATTAAATATATACCATAAAACTATTTTGGGTGGATTCTCAGTGTTTCGGGCATGTTCCTGACAAATCACTCTCCACGTGATTTGTTTATATTATTATTGTTATTGTCTCCACCAGGCCGAAGGCATGGGGGGAGAGTATGTTTTGCACTCCGTCCGTCCGTCCGCGTGTCCGTCCGTGTGTGTGTCCGTGAGCAGCTAATCTCCGGCACCGTTAACCCGGTTGATGCCAAATTTTGCACACACACTCCCTGGATGCCAACGATGAACCTCTGCCCCAAAACTTCCAGAACGGCCTGTTATAGCGCCACCAGGAGGCCGCTTTGTGCAAAACAAGTTTTTGCACAGTACACCTACAGATTTTGTCCAAACATTGCGCAAATTGGTACACAGTCTCTCTAGTTGTCTCCACCAGGCCGAAGGCATGGGGGGAGAGTATGTTTTGCACTCCGTCCGTCCGTCCGTGTGTGTGTCCGTGAGCAGCTAATCTCCGGCACCGTTAACCCGGTCGATGCCAAATTTTGCACACACACTCCCTGGATGCCAACGATGAACCTCTGCCCCAAAATTTCCAGAACGGCCTGTTATAGCGCCACCAGGAGGCCGCTTTGTGCAAAACAAGTTTTTGCACAGTACACCTACAGATTTTGTCCAAACATCGCGCAAATTGGTACACAGTCTCTCTAGAGCCATTCAACGAAACGGGTCTTTCAGATTTCTCAGACTCCATCCTGATTGGTTAAGATTGGCTTCCAAAGTTCACAGGAGTGCTCAGTTTCAAACAAAATGATGCAAATCATGAACACATCGCGTGATTTCCGTGAAATTGTGCACGCACATTCCCACTAGGCCGAGGAAGAAATGCCACATGAACAATTTCAACTCAGCCTCAAGGTGGCGCTATAACTACAATGACGTACCTTTGTCAATAACATGCCATTTGTATAATGCATGCCATTCATCTTTATAACATTACTAAGCATTATTAATATACTGTTAGATGTTATATTATTTACTTTTGTTGCCCTTTTATCCAACCACCAGATGAAGGCAAGCTGCAATGTCCTACATTCCTATCCTGGTGGAGACCTGTGCCCAGAAGGGCACTTTTTCTAGTTATTATTATTATTACTTGCGCAAGCAGAGCGTGCAAGTAGTTTTTCATCAGGTGCTACGATGCGTATGTACCGCACATGACGTGATGAAGATATGTACCAATGCCAGGGTATAATTGGTTTTCGATGGTGACGTAATGATGATAAGTGTCGGGTGGATTAAAGGTAATGCCCCTATGTATACATGTATGTAATCTGACACCACTGCCATATCAAGCACAAGTAATTATTATGTCATACGCTGCCACGGGACATACGCATCAAACGACCCGAGTAACCACAGTATACCACTAGGACTATACTATGGCATCAGATTGTCCTGTCCTATGCTGTTCGCAGATGACTCGGCACTGCTGGTCTCGGACAGGAACAAACTGCAGGTTGAAATGGTCCTCAGCTCTGAACTAGGTAGAATCTGCATCTGGCTCGCTGATAACAAACTATCTTGGATCAAATAGTAATCTCAGCAAGGCAGATGGCTTCTTATTTAGTGTATGTGGGTGATAAACTGACAATATCACACAAAATTACCTACCTAGGTTCCATCCTGAAGCCAAGCCGCCGAGGCAATTCTTTCCGTTGATAAAGTGGCCACCAACATAATCAAAAAAGTCAACCAAAGAACAAGATTCCTATACAGGATCTCCTCACTGATCAACAAAAACACCTTGAAGAGTCTATGAAGACCCTAACAGGAGCCATAGTACAAGGTTTCTACGACTATGCATGCACCTCTTGGTACCACAGCACCTCAAAGGCCCTTAAAACAAGGCTCCAGACTTCCCAAAACAAACTTGTCAGGTTACTACTTGGCCTCACTCCACGAACCCACCTCCTGCCCTTTTGACATACTGGAATAGCTTAGGGTTGACGACCGAGTACAGCATCTTGCAATGGGCCTGCCCCACAAGATTTGATACAGCAACAAGATACCCATGTACCTGGCTAAATACTTCCTTAATGTCAATGAAGTCCACACCCATAACACCAGAGGGAGCGCAACTAACCATGTGCAACCCAGATTCGGCACAAACAAGGGACTAAATTATTTTCGCTCCTATGCCACCTATAGAGAGAAGACTTCCGCACACCCGGCAGGCAATTTGGAGCAGGTGCGATGATGACAACGAGTATACAATGTGGAAGAAGGGACATCCGCACACTGCCACTTGCTAGTTCAGAGCAATTTTATTGAGCAACGTTTCGGTCTTGCGACCTTCCTCAGGCTTAATTCAAGAATGGGCTGACATTGTCACTAAATACATTTCAGGAAGTATAAACAACCAATCAAAATGCATGTAATTTATCCAAACAGATAACAGCTGTGAAGAACCTTGTCACGTGACTTGAAGGTGCAGTGTTTCTGTGAACATTCCTCATATATATCATTGAAAATAACAGTTTACAATAATACAGGGGAAAATAATTATACATAAATGTCATGCCATACAACATACAAGGAAGACATACAGTAAAATGAGCAAATAAATGTCAAATGTAAGATCCTACTCTGTCCGAAAGAGTGGAAAAGAATAAGAAAAAAATATAATAAAAATTGCACCTAAAGTGCCTATAGTACCGGCTGGACAAGAAGTTCAGATCAACATTTTCTATAGCATAACATTCAATAGTAGTTCATCATTAAGCCCTTTGGGGTGTAAGGTTTGTAGAGTGTGGATCCAGTAGGCCTCACGTTGTTTTAAAAGGGCATCGTGGTTACCACCTCTTCTTGGAAGTTTGACTTGTTCTATACCAATAAAGCGGAAAGTAGTCATGTTTAAGGTCATTGAAATGCACTGCAACAGGGTATTCACGGTCGTTTCTTCTGATCGAACTCTTATGTTCACTCATTCTCTGTTTTAACTGTCTAGTAGTTTTGCCTATGTATGCTAAACCACAGGGACATTTGATCATATACACCACATGGGTTGACACACAAGTAATAATGTTATTGATCTTGAACTTCTTGCCAGTATGAGGATGGTTAAAAAGGAGGTCTTATGTGTATTTCCACACTGGGCACAATGACCACATGCCACCTATATGTGGAACGCCCTACCAACATGTCATTAAGACATGCAAATCCCTCTCAAAGCTGGTCCCCGTAAAACCTGAATCCCCCCCACACCTTTTTCCCCTCACGTATGCATGTTTGTTTCTTTCCTTTTTACCTCCCCTATGATGATTTCCTGTTTTTTGCTATATAGAGTATATTTGTATGTCTCTAATTGTTATGATGAATTGAACATAGGTCAATGGTGAATGTTTGGATCAGAGTGGCTGCATGTTTATTGAGGTTCCCATGTAGTCTTGAAGAGGCATTGCTGTAGGATGAGGGAGAGGGACTATATTTTGGTAAATGAAATCCTATCTGCAGAAAACTTCATTTTCTCATAATACTGACTGCCACCGGCACTATACATAATTATGCTTGATCAGCACCATGGATGGGGGTGTTGTGATGAGGATATACTGTAACCACTAGATAAATTAATCTGATTTAATGCAGCACAAAAAAAATGAAACAACACAATGTTTTATATATATATATATATATATATATATATATATATATAATGTAATTTATTTTATTTGGGTAATATACATTGTATAAATCTTTCGGCAAACAAATTAGATTGTTTCAGTTGTGTATGGTTGATAACCAGTCAAACCAGACTAAAGTTTATTTGGACTTTCAGTGTGCAAATTAGCCAATACTGGAAGAGAGGCTTATAGTTTTGAGATAACTTAGTGTCAGATATGTAAACAAAACTCCAGATATACAAACGTCTCTCATCATAATGTTCAGTTACTGTATTAGCTTACAAAGTATACTGTACATAACAACAGGCTTACAGGCACATATTATCACTGTCGGGAGGAAACCACCTAACTCCATTTGCATAAATCAGTGCTATTGAACACCCTTTACGTGTGATGATTAAGAAAATATTGAACCAATGACAAAAGTTGTTTTAAAAAATATATACAGGTGTATACGGTTTTCTTTATTTCCTGAATAAAGGATATTTTTCATTTCCTGAAAAATGAACATTTTAGAGTTAGGTGGTTTCTTCCCGACAGCAAAGATATAATACATTTGTATTGGTGATGGGGGAAGTGCCCTCTAACCAGAGGACCTGAAGTTCAAGGCCCTTGTCTATAACCTGCTCAGTTGTCCTGGAGAAAGCATAGAATTCCTAACAAGCTCCAAGGGACGACCTCCCACATACAAACACTAAGGGCTTAATATACTTTGTTGAACTGTATCGTGCACCAAAATGTTCCCTCAAAACTAACACTAACCTCATCCCTACCCTTAACTGAGGGAACATAGTAGGTATGTGTTCAGAGAACGACACAGGCGTGTAACTAAGTATAAATCTGTCTGAACAGGGTTCCCCCATTTGCCTGTAATGCATCATACAGTAGCCTAATGTATGTGTGTGACATACACGCACAATGCCAAATACTGTGCTCAGGCGTCCGTGGCTGATTTGAGTTTCTCCAGTTCAGTGTCGGCTATGGGTCCAGGGGGCACCTTTTTCTTGCCCTTCTGGAATACAGCGGCAATTTCTTCAAAGGTTTTCCCTTTGGTCTCAGGTACCCGAAGGTAAGTAAACACAGTGAAGGCAAGGAGAAATCCAGCGAACAGAATGAATACATAATTCCCCAACCATTCCTGGAGGAAACAAATACAATGGTTGTGTTAATTAAATAATACATTTCCCATAGATCTATATTTGTTTAGCTCTAACTTCAGAGGTTGGGGAAATTTGTCATCTGACCAATCCCAACTACCTAGGAGTGAGCAGCCACATTGCGACGCTCGAGGGCCAACTCCAAGTATACTGTACATATGTATACTGTATAGTACCGTTTTGGCGTGAAAGGAAAGCAGTGTATCCAAAGGAAACCCACCCACTGATAGCTGGGTCCCAATTCGTCCAAAATCAACAAGATCGTGCACTTGGTGACAAGTTTTTGATTGTTGGCATGGTACTGTTAGGTATGGTTATAAGGTTTTCAAAAACCAAACGAGTTGGGCTCGCCCCCTAGTGGTCTGTATATACTGTATGTCAGTATATGGTTAAAAACCAAACAAATTGATAAAAGAGATTTTCCAATTGATTATATTAGTATTGGGTATGCTAACATATTAAAGATTTGGGTGAAAATAGCTTCTGGAAAGGCATCATTTTCAAGATGGCGTCCACGATGGCTGCCGTGAGCTTAAAATGCCTATAAACTGGGATTTAATACATAGAAATGCATAACAACCCCTAGTGGTCCGTTTGCAATGAATCCTATGTTAAATAGGCCAGCATTGGATTAATTGCAAACAGACCACTAGGGGGCGAGCCCAACTTGTTTGCGATGCTTTTTGAAAACATTATGCCCATACCTAACATCATGCCAAATATCTAAAACTTTTCACCAAGTGCATAATTGATATGATTTCTTACATATTAAATCCCAGCTTTATAGGCATTTTGCAGCTATTGTGGACGCAATCTTGAAAATGATGCCTTTCCAGAAGTGATTTTCTCCTAGATTTTTAGTATGTTATTTAGCATACCCTAATAGAATCCATTGAAATGTTACTTTGATCAATTATTTTGATTTGTAACCATATACTGACCCATTTAATATTAGATTAATTGCAAACTCGTTTGGGATGGTTTTTGAAAACCTAACCATACCTAACACCATGCCAAAAATCTAAAACTTGTCACCAAGTGCACGATTATAACGAATTGGGACCCAGCTATGAGCATTTCTTTGTCTAATAGACGTCTAATATTTGTCTAAAGGGCCGTCGCATTTTGAATAGCCGTCTATTGCTGTCTATTGCTCAGTGGGCACACAACTATTAAAATAATAATAGAAGAATACATGCTGTGTATGTGTATGTGTATGTGTGGGGTCATTTGTTTTCATGCATGTTTGTGTGCTCACTGCTCACCTGTATGTAAGGGAAGGTCATGCCAACTATAAAGTTGCTAGTCCAGTTGCAGCAGCCAGCCAAAGCAATGGCTGCCGGCCGAGGTCCCTGGCTGAACAGCTCAGCCACTATGAACCATGGGATAGGGCCAGGGCCAATTTCAAAGAAGCTGACAAACATGAAAATGGCAGACATGCTGACGTAGCTCATCCATGAGTAATCATTCTGAAGAGGAGAGGGCATAAGTCACTTTTAGAACAAGAATTATCATGTTTAGGGTGTTTCTCATGCGCCCTATATCCATAGTGGTTTGCATATCCACAAGATGTTGTTAGAACCATGATTTGTTTTAGGTATCATTCTGAATATGAAAGACAAAGACACATTTCCCACATGTTCCCATTCCCATTTCCCAACTACATGTGGAGGTCTATACATCATACATCATCATCATACTGTACTTAGCGAGCTACTCGAGGACACACTGTTTGTATTTTCTAGTTATTACTTGCGCAAGCAGAGCGTGCAAGTAATTTTAACAGTCAGGTGCTACGATGCTTATGTCCGGGGCCAGGATATGATATGACGTCATATGCTGGCACGAAGCTGACCGTGCAGGTATGTTTTCCGTCATGCTGCGAAGCATATGTCCCATGACGTGATGAAGATATGTACCAATGTCCCTTAGAATGCATATGATATGACGTCATATGCTGGCCCCGGACATACGGAAGCAGACCGTGCAGGTATGTTTTCCGCGGATGTCCCATGACGTGATGAAGATTATGTACCAATGCCAGGGTATAATTGGTTTACGATGGTGACGTAATGATGATATGTTTCAGTGTCAGGGACATACGCATCAAACCACCCGAGTAACCACATTATACCACTAATCACTCAGAAATTACATATACATACATATACGTATACATATATAGACATATGAGCATATGACGTGATGAATATATGTACCAATGCCAGGGTATAGCCTAATTGGTTATCGATGGTGACGTAACGATGACATGTTTCAGTGTCGGGTGGACTAAAGGTAATGCCCCTATGTATACATGTATGTAATCTGACACCACTGCCATAACAGGCATAAGTAATCATTACCATACTTCAAAATACTACTTTTTCTCCTCCAAAAGCAAGGTACGTAGCAAATAGCTAAACCTAATAATTACTTGCGCAAGCAGAGCGCGCAAGTAATGTGGTCGGCCTGTCTCATTTGTCGTGACAGCTGTTCCGCCATTTGAGGCTTACGCAGAAAAACATCAAATCTGTGCCCGTATTGCTGGACCAATGATGACGAAATGACCATATTTCTTACGTCATCATTTAGAGCTAGTCATACACGTATTTCTTACGTCATCATTTAGAGCTAGTCATACACATACGTGTATGACTAGCTCTAAATGATGACGTAAGAAATATGGTCATTTCGTCATCATTGGTCCAGCAATACGGGCACAGATTTGATGTTTTTCTGCGTAAGCCTCAAATGGCGGAACAGCTGTCACGGTTTTTGGACCAAAGTGACCACAGAATACCGCTAATCAACTTACAACTACACACTTTATACAGTATAGAGTATATAATATGGTCATTTCGTCATCATTGGTCCAGCAATACGGGCACAGATTTGATGTATGACTAGCTCTAAATGATGACGTAAGAAATACGTGTATGACTAGCTCTAAATGATGACGTAAGAAATATGGTCATTTCGTCATCATTGGTCCAGCAATACGGGCACAGATTTTATGTTTTTCTGCGTAAGCCTCAAATGGCCGGAACAGCTGTCACGGTTTTTGGACCAAAGTGACCACAGAATACCGCTAATCAACTTACAACTACACACTTTATACAGTATAGAGTATAGAGTATATATGTATACATATATAGTATATGCCTATATACTATATATATATACTATATATATTTCTTACGTCATCATTTAGAGCTAGTCATACGTATACTATATACATAATCAATAAAAAATAAAATACCAAATTGTGCCTGATCTGCTGGGACCAGAGTACGTGGTGTGTATGTGTATGACTAGCTCTGTCATACATATATATGTTCTACTTTATGTACTTTACTTATGTACAGATCACCTAAAACAGACCTTTCGAAAACATGGTAAAGTATATATCATCTCCGACTTCTGCAATTTTGATAATAGGAGATTTCAATGAAGACCATAATACTGAGATAGAAAGAAGTATAAAGACCTACATGTCAAAATTAGGCTTTAAACAATTAAATACAAATCCAACTACAGATTACGGAAATATTTTAGATCATGTATATTTTAACAAATGTGAAAGTATTAGTATAGAAATTGAAGTTAGAGACACATATTACTCTGATCATGATTTAGTATTAATATCACTATAGTCCAACATGAAATAGATTTAAAATTAAAATAAAAGCAAGTATGCACTCGACAGAGTGCAGTTCTAGTTCAATATTGTAAACATTCCTTCACAGAGAGGCTGAGATTTGAAAGTTTGTACCAGCATATGACGTGATGAAGATATGTACCAATGCCAGGGAAATGCCAAGTAACCACAGTATACCCGCTAATCAACTTACAAATTACATTATACATATATAAATAGAGGCATTTCCTTTAATCCACCCGACACTGAAACATATCTTTATTACGTCACCATTGAGAGCCAGTTATACATACTTGCACGCTCTGCTTGCGCACTAGTAGGCAATTTATGGCCTACTTGGGTGCAACAAGCAAATGCCAGGGTGTAAACAAGCCAATTACACCCTGGCATTGGGTCCTTTAATCTACATCTTTATTACATCATCATTGAGAGCTAGTTGTACCAGTTATACCCTGACGTCATATGCTGCTACGATACATACGCATCAAACGGGGCATACGCAAAGTAACCACAGTATACCGCTAATCAATTTACAAATTACATATACATATACATAGAGGCATTTCCTTTAATCCAACCGACACTGATCGACATATACGCCACCATCGAAAGCCGTCACTCATCCGTATTAATTACAACATTACGTAATTGATTGTTGTTAATTACGTAACGAAAGAATGAATTTTAAATGCTTAAATAGAATTACCTTCATGTTCCTTCATGTTCTTCAACAGTTCTTCAACAGAAGAACATGAAGGTAATTCATTTTCTTTTTTCACAGAGAAGCTGAGATTTGACAGTTTGTAGCGGTCGACAGTACTTGCGTGCTCTGCTTGCGCACTAGTAGGCCATGGCCTACTTGTGTGCAACAAGCAAGTAGGCACTCGACAGAGTGCAGTTCTAGTTATTATTACTTGCGCAAGCAGAGCGCGCAAGTAATGTTTTCGCCCGGTCTCTTCCGCCGTGACAGCTGTCCCGCCATTGGATGTTTATGCAGAAAAACATCAAATCTGTGCCTGTTTTGCTGGGACCAAATGACCACAAATGACCATATTTCTTACGTCATCATTTAGAGCTAGTCATACGTATACTATATACATAATCAGTAAAAATAAAATAGCAAATTGTGCCTGATCTGCTGGGACCAGAGTATGTGGTGTGTATATGTATGACTAGCTCTTAATGATGACGTAAGAAATATGGTCATTTGTGGTCATTTGGTCCCAGCAAACCAGGCACAGATTTGCTGTTTTCTTGCATAAACATCAAATGGCGGGACAGCTGTCACGGTTTTTGGCGCAAAGTAACCACAGTATACCGCTAATCAACTTACAACTACACACTCTATATAGTATATATGTATACGTTTATAGTATATGCCTATATACTATATATATACTATACATATTTCTTACGTCATCATTTACAGCTAGTCATACGTATACTATATACATAATCAGTAAAAATAAAATAGCAAATTGTGCCTGATCTGCTGGGACCAGAGTACGTGGTGTGTATATGTATATGTATGACTAGCTCAATGATGATGTAAGAAATATGGTCATTTGTGGTCGTTTGGTCCCAGCAAACCAGGCACAGATTTGCTGTTTTCTTGCATAAACATCAAATGGCGGGACAGCTGTCACGGTTTTTGGCGCAAAGTAACCACAGTATACCGCTAATCAACTTACAACTACACACTCTATATAGTATATATGTATACGTATATAGTATATGCCTATATACTATATATATACTATATATAGTATATGCCTATATAGTATATGCCTGCTTTGCTGGGACCAAACGACCACAAATGACCATATCTCTTACGTCATATGTATACTATATACATAATCAGTAAAAATAAAATAGCAAGTTGTGCCTGATCTGCTGGGACCAGAGTACGTGGTGTGTATATGTATGACTAGCTCTTCACCCAAACTTATATAGATAGAAACTTGAATCATACTTAATAATACTAGGTGTTTATATGCATAAAGTAGGTAGGTAGCAAATAGTTACATCTAAAAATTATACATTTCAAACGTTCCTTCACAGAGATACTGAGATTTGACAGTTTACAGCGGTCGAAAGGACTTGCGCGCTCTGCTTGCGCACTAGTTGGCCATTTATGGCCTACTAGTGTGCAACAAGCAAGTATGCACTCGACAGAGTGCAGTTATAGTTATTATTATTATTATTATCAAAAGTTATACATATAAACTGCAAAACAAAAAAAGATTCACCCCACTGGGCCACTGATATCCTCGTCAAAGTACACACTGAAATGGTGCCGTATTTTGTGGCTAAAACACAACGATCTGTCAAATAAAGAAGTTGTCGATTCAAGTAAAAACTATAGAAATAATTGAAATATACAGTATAGCAACAGAAGGAAGAAAGTGAGGAATTTGAAAAAAGGGGATGGGGTCTCAATGAGCCTCTGCTATTGCATTGCAGATGACAAAGAAAAGAACAGGTTCTACTCTACAGATCAGATGTTAACTGGAGCCTGCAAATGGAGGGAGCAAATGAGTGTTTCCTTTGACAGACAGACAAGCTATAGGATGACTAGACAAACCTGCAAGTTGAGGCCCACTGTCATGGCAATGGCACAGCAGCACATCCCTGCAAGACCAACCAGAGTCAGAGAGCGCCTGCCAGCCCTGTCCACCAGAGCCACCTAGAACATACACATGTCTATCTTTAAATGCATTGTTTTTTTGTTTTTTCCTCAGTGCAATAGGCTATGTGTGCATGTGTAACTGTCATGTGCCCCTTGTTTTTGCTACAGTGCCAACCCTCATCACACCAGTGGTCAGGATGTGATAATAAAATATGTTTATGCTTATTCGTCCCCGTCAGCGCAGCCATTGGTGGGGAGCATTCCTAACGCTCCATTGGTCGCCTGCTCCTAATCCTGCGGCATCCAACCGGCTCCTCCATCTGAGTCCACCTGACAGCTTAAAGCCACCCTGATCGCTTCACTCCTGGCCGCTGTCATTTCAGTTTAAACTCTAGCACAGAGTAGAGACAGCGTGCCCTCCGCGCAGGAAAGATAGTGCCTTAAATTCATTAATTCTCTGATTAACGTCCTATCTTGTAAGAGTTGCTACATACTGTTTAAAGTGCATATTGTATTATGATCAAGAGCAGGTAGTATTAGTAAGTATTAGTTAGTTTCACCAGGTAGTCAAGCAGGTTCCTCACTTTGTATTTTTGTTTTGAGTTAGGTAAAAGAATAGCGTAGTCATATAGTTAGGTTTTCTTTTATTGCTAATAAGGTTAGGTAGTCAGATTTCGGGAAGGGTTTTGTTAGGAAAAAGTATTACGTAACTTTTGATTCGTTCTTCGCTTTAGGTCCTGCTCAGCCCTGCTCACTTGTAGCACATTTTGTAGCACTTTTGTAGCACTAAATTGTATGCCACTCAAACCATACTGGAATAAAACTTTCCTTTTGGCATTAAACACCTTTGCCTTATTTCAATAACCACCTTTGACTCAGTGAGTCGTAATTGTGTGTGTGCGTGCGTGTGTGCGTGTGTGCGTGCATGCGTGCGTCTACTCACAGACACCATAGTGAAGACTGTATTGATGACCCCTACTCCAATGGTGGCGTAGACTGGGTTACCGACTCCAGCCCGCTCGAAGATGTCTGTCGAGTAATAGAAGATCTGAGAGACAAATATAAGCAGTCAATGTCTGTCAATTTATTTTCACTAAGTAACATATTTACATTTCTCTCTTCCCAGAGAGAAACAAAGAGATTACTAAATTGTCACAGTGTGCAAACGGAACCAAATGGACCCCAACAGGTCCATTTGGTTCCATTTGTACACTCTCAGAGTTAAATTAACATTGATTTTACAATATAAATTGGGGTCTCAGAGATATAAATGCCATTAAATGGGGGTCCGTAGATTAATATGCAGGTCAAACTGGGGGTTCTTGAAATTACAGGTTGAGAATCACTGCTAGAGCCGTAAAAATCTTCTCGCATGGGGGTCCCTGGCATATCTTTTCAAATGGTGGTCTGCGGGCTAATTAGTGTCAATTTGGGGGTCCTTGACATGAAAAAGTTTGTGAACCACTGTTCTACTCACAGCATTGATGCCAGAGAACTGCTGCGAGAGGTGCATCACGAGGGCCACAAACAGCTGCTGTCTATACACAGTGGATCGTATCTAGAAAGGAGCATGTGACACAATATGTTAAAGAAAGAATCCACTCAAGGAAACAGTATAATGCTAAAGAAAAGCAAAGAAAAGATGATCCTCCACATATATATTTAAAAGAATATATTGTTAGATTTTTACTATCTATCTATTCATCTATTCATCCATGCATCCATCCATCCATCCATCCCTCCCTGCATTGTACAAATAAAGTACCGGTAATTGAATGCTGTTGTATTAGATTGTGTCACTATTATGCACCTACTGCTCCTTGCACAAACGTTCAAGTATTCCAAGAAGCTCTATATGCTCTGCTGTCCATTTGCAGCTATTGTTTGCTCGTAATATTGGTGACATTGGAATGTAAGCTAATTCTGCTCTTGTGTAAGTTGCTTTGGCTAAGATTGTTTTTGCCATTCCCTCCAGCCCAGCAGTGGTCTTTTCCATAGGGACGTACCAAGGAGAGGATAGAGACCCTCTCCTGCTTGTCTGCCTCCTCCTTCTCTATCCTCATCTCCTCGAGATCAGGAGTGGGGTCATACGTCCCCTTGAAGCGAAGCAGGCCTTGACAAGGAGAGAGAGGGACACAGCCAGGGATCAATGGCAAGAAGAGGGACAGAAAACAGTCACAAGAGAAGGATGACAGATAAAATGGTATAGAAGGGAGGGAGGGGGAGTGGAAGACAGAGGAAGATGATAGAGGGAAAGAGGAGAGAGGTAGAAGAGCAGGAGCATGAGAATAATAAGGCGGCTCTGTGATTTGTAGTAGAAGCCTAACACCTGGAACACACCAAAAAGCGTCCTCACTCCCATGTGCTAAATTGCACGCACAGGTTTTTGCAAGACTGTTCTTGCCAAACCTGGACACAGAGAGACGTCTGGTCAATGCATTTCAATGACAATGCGCAAGCAAGGACAAACCAGAGCGTAAAATTTTTTCACGTGCGCGAGTGGAGCATCTGTGCGCATTTGCGCAACTAGTGAGAAAGAAAATCAGTGTCTGTGTTTATGTTATAGCACCTTTGGAGTGGGAGTGCGGAGTGATTCTCAAATTGGGGTCCAGTGACTGTCAGTCAGGCAGCTCTAATTTGTACACTCTCTGAGTTATAGGTGTCCTTGGAATAAAAACATTTGAGTACCACAGTGGTAGGTATTTGTTTTATCATGCAAATGTGCTTTGTACTGTACAGTATGTGTCTCTTACTCTTGCGGGCCTCGTTCTCCTTGCCCAGTTTGATGTACAGGTATCGAGGGCTCTCGGGGCAGAAAGGCAGCAGGAGAGACTGTAAGAGTGCTGGGGCCCCAGACAGTCCCAGCAGCAGGGGCCACATCACATCATTACCAAGCAGGAAATCCAAGCCTATCACCTACAGTACACACACATACAGACAAACCCGCCAGCACACATACAGTACATAATTATGTATGTACACGTGTGCAGTGAGCTCACAAAAGCACTTGCACACATAAAACATACTCACAGATACACCGCACACACACATACTGTATGTATACTCACATGCGTAACACACTGCGCACACACAGTCACACACACACACAATACGTATCTAGTGTGTGTGTGTGTGTGTGTGTGTGTGTGTGTGTGTGTGTGTGTGTGTGTGTGTGTGCGTGCGTGCGTGCGTGCGTGCGTGTGTGTGTGTGTGTCAGTCACCTGGCTTATTAAGATACCGGTGACTATAGCCAGCTGGTGTAGTGTACCCAGAGCTCCTCTATAGGCCTTCGGAGCTATCTCTCCTATGTACATAGGCACCAGCCCTGACGTCAAGCCTTAAACACAAACAAACAACAACACGGGGGTTGAGTGTCTTGCTCAGGGACACCTCGGCACATTACTGGGGCTCGAACCTGGGACCTTCTACATTCACAGTTTAATTCAGTGTAAGCCCAGTGTAATAATAAATGTGGCCTCCCGCCCGTAGGCCCGCCACTATTCTCGTCCATTGCTTGCTGTTGCTTAGTTGGACAAAAATCCATTCTCTGCAAACTGCATCCACTACTTCGCATTGATATTTAATGTATTCAATTCTTACTTTGAACCTCAGAAAAAAGAAACATCTCTGGTGCAGTAGAGTGACTGGGCATAACGTGTTTTATTATCACTTTGCTCGTCCAAAATAATTATATTTTCCCTAAATGTTTCGAAAACTTAGCATAAACAACCCGAAGGGCGGAACAAGGAGGAATGAGCCTGCTGGTTGGTTGGTCAGGGACCAATCATAAGTCTGACCACATGAACCCTAGCATCCCAATGTTGGGCATGTCATAATAGGCAGTGTACCACAGTAGAAGCCCATGACTGCACGGCCTGAGATGACCATGATGTGAGGTTTCCACATTTTACACAACCCCATCAACAGACCAGCAGCCACAGCCAGCACGTTCACCATCAGCATCCCCTTCACTCTGAAACACACACACGAGAGCACATATTTATCCCTTCTCTCATCTCCTCCTCTCGTCTCATCTACTCTGGCCTGCTGGGGGTCCTTTTTCATTTCAAGGTTTGAGGTTCCCAACCTTTTTATACTGAAGTACCACCTCAGAAAATATCTGGCTCTCCAAGTAGCCTACCACCATAATAACTGATGTTAAAATACAGGAGCGTATATATACCTGCCCTTTGTTCCATTCCTAAGCCAATAATGCTCCTGCTCTGACAAAACTCTGTCTAATCACTACTCAGCACAACTGATGATATTTCTAATGTGATTAATCCATTCTCAAATCTTCTATCAACGTCTAGGTGTGCTGTCAGCACAGATAGCCTATTTCAACCAATTGCTTGGTCAGAATAACTACCTGTAGTAATATAAATATTTCATTCCACTTTTGTCTTTTTTCTCCTTTTTTGGGCGACTCCTCTTTGTACCACCAGTGGTACTAGTAGGCTACCAGTGGTTGGGAACATCTGCATTTGACCCCATTCAAACATTTTTATCTCTAGGACCCCAATCTACATTTGAAAACCCTCAGTGTTAATTTAGTTAACTCAATTTAGAGTGTAAAAATGTACATTTGTACATTCTCAGAGTTACAGACCCATAAGGATCCATTTGAGCCTAGCAACCGTGTAGCTGGAGACCCCCTGGAGCTCACAGGTCCCCGGACCCCACTGCTCCGGGACCCATTTGTGGGTCGTGGACACATTTTTATGGGTTCCTTAATTTTTTTTGTTTCCTATACTGTACATTCAATATTATTTCAATTGTTTTTCAAAAAACATTCCAAAAAAGCAAAAATGTTCATGAATTAAGGTGAGAGGCTGCTCTCACCTCCCTCTCAGATCGCCAATGAAGCCCACCAGAAAGGATGAAACCATGCCTCCAACGGAGAAGATTGCCACAGACAGAGACCAATACATGGTCACGGCGGCGCTTGCAACTGGCGCAAGCTCTTGGTGCTCCGTGTTGTTTTCTGATGGGATGGCAGACTTCTCTGACCACACGCCCAGGGACCGCCCATAATGCTCCTGAATGATCTGCGAAAGAGACATATCGATTGATCAGCAAAAGGTGATTGAGTGTGCGTGCGTGCGTGCGTGCTAATAGACAAATGCACAGGGCGGACACACAGACAAGCATGCATGCACTCAAATCAGCCTGTTTAACTATTTTTATATTTGCTGCAAAGCTTTGGGTATAGGCAATCCGGCCTGGCGGGGACTTTCGCTCTAGTTTTGTCTTGTTCTCTCCCACTGGTATTTTACTATTTACCTCCAGCATGCGTCTGTCTGTCCCAGGGGGGCAGTGAAGCCAATAGTTTCTGAAGCCAGTGTGAAATCCTGACTTCCTGAAAGTTCATATAATGGCCTGTTGTGGCGCTGTCACTGGGCCCAAAAAACCCCATAGCTCCATAGAGGTCCATGTATTTGGGCCCAACTTCACCTAGACTGTATTACCTTAATAAACATGGTCATGAATACTTTCTGCTTCCAGTCACTAGTTTAAAGTCTATAATTTCTCATGTCATAATATTCTTTTTGGAAAATTATGGTCCCATTTTTTTTTTTTAAGTGACCCAACTTATGACTGAAACTGCATCCTTTGAATACTCAATAGCCAGGAGGAACAACGTCAAAGGGAAGTTCCATGAGATATGGGACTACTTTTATTTATATATCAAAGGATTGTTGCAGTAACAATTTGTATCTATACATTACATAATGACATAATCACGAGTGTCAACAACAGAGTGTGCTTTTTCTTGTATTTTTCTTTTGTGTAAGTCATGTGAATTTTGTATGCTTTATTGAAAAATCATTAAAAAACTTTGATGACAAAAAAAATGACCATAAAGTCGAGTATGTTCTGAGGGGCGTGGCTACCTTTACAGTCTATGATCGGGATCCACCCCCCGCTCGAGTCAAAATAAAAACCAACGAAGAAGAAGGGGGTTGTCCGGGCCAGCCAATGGCCAGCTGGGCCCAAACAGATCTAGAAAGATGGCGATTTACAATTCAAGGACTGACAGGCTTCATCTTACGTCCATACAGTATCAGACCCGGAGAACGCTTTGTCCATATTTCTTTACAGTCTATGGTCTGTCCGTGAACCGACAGAAAGAGGTTGATAACTGTGACAGAGGTCGATAACGTTTGGGTCAATAAAGTCAAAGGTCAAGGTCACAATCAAGGTCAGTGATATCTCAGGAATGGAGACAAACTATAAATGGGTGCTTATACTGTACATGACTGATATTTGTAACAAACCAAACCGCGTGAACATTGGTTGAGATTGTGGTGAGTTTTGACCTCCTGCTGCAGTACATGCTGTATTAGGAGGCATGGCTTGACTGGATCAATATTAGCCTGGCGGCTGGCTTTGGCCAGAGACACAGCATGGATTCACTGACGTGGGGAGGCCCGCTATGAGTCTGGACAGAGACACAGCATGGATTCACTGACGTGGGGAGGCCCCCTATGAGTCTGGACTTCAGCCCATAGGCACAAAGTATGTGGAAGCTGGAGAAATTAGAAATGATTGCCAATCAATGACTGCATTTCAACTGCCGTACAACAGTTAAAAGCAGCCTCTTGATTGGTCCATGTGTATATGGTGATGTAACATACTGTACATGCTGCAGTACTTTCAAACAATGGCCTCAACAGAAGTTTAAGTTTCAACAGAAACGATACAAAAGTGTAGTTAGTTCAGATATAGACGCCAACATATATATACTGTACATATCCGACATAGCTTACATACGTAGAAAGTAGAAACTAAACAAAATAGACATTGTTGTTATTTATTGCTGTATCTTTCAAGTAGGCCTACTAGCACTAGCGCTAGCACTGTGATGACGTCAGCTTTTTGTTACGCTGATTGGCTAGATGAGTCCGTCTGTCAAAGCATGCCTTGGCAGACTTTGCAAACTACCTATGGGATGAAGTCCAGACTGATACCGGTGAGGAAGCGAGAGTGAATCCAAGTTCATCAGTTTATCAGCCAAAGCCATGCAGGCTACAATATTGTTCACTCCAATGAACAGCAGCAGCTATTGCGGTATCTGTGCATGTACAGTATGATCAGTATATATGGGTGACATTTGTCACTAAATCCATGTTCTAATTAGCATGGATTGGGAACAGTGGGTAGTAAACCCGGACTGTCGGAGATCTGCGCTCTGTGAAGCGCACTTTTCTAGTTTTGACTGTGTGACATTCAGTTCAAGAGTTATAGGCCAAAACGTGAAGTGGCATGTTAGTTAAAATAATATGGCACTACCACTTTTGTCCAGGAACAACAGTACCTTTATTTCAATTCAAACTTGACCTGAGTTGCTGGCCGGCTCCATATATGCAGATCTAGGTAATGATCCAGTCTTCTCCATGTATGGCTATCCAGGGTTAGGTGAGGTTAGAGTTGTGATCTTCATATATGCACATTGCAGATGGCCATTATGGTGGCGTGACGTGTCACGAGGCGTGATGTCACGGGGCGTGACCATATATGGAGACGTGATGTCACAAGGTGTGACCATATATGGAGGCGTCATGTCACGAGGCGTGACCATATATGGAGCTCAACCAACTGACGTGAGATGCAGGTTTTCATAGTAAATGTGACCTAAGGGCGCAATAAGCCTTAACCCACATACAGTAGTTACTGAATGATGGTGATCTAAGGAATCCAGGATGAAAGAAGGGTCCAAGAGTAGGCCAAAATGCCGGGAACAGCAATGTGGGTCTCCTAGTAGTAGTGACCATGAGGCCGATTTGAAGAATCTTCCTTGGCCTACTCCTACTGGCACTGTGCAGTAAACATTATGTAAAGTATGATGCTAATCAGTCTAGAGATATCAGTTATATGATCAGGGCAACTTGCACTGATCATATAACTGATATAAAACAGGGTTGTTGAATTGCACTCGCATAGTAATGGTATATCTTAATTATTGTTATTTATTTTCTATGATCTCATCAGGGAATTGATACTATAGCTTTTTGTACTTATTGAGTAAGTAAGTATCTGTCATATTTTGACTATGATCTTATCAATGTTCATATCTTGCTCAATATAGAGTGTAGATTTGTACTGATTTACTTATAGTTAGTATAACCTTGTGTCCCTAACCCCCCAAAAAATTGTCTGGCACCCCTAAATAAAACCCAAATTCTGTGGTGTGACACATACACACACACGCTGGGGGCAACAAATTCCCATGGCGAAAACATAATCTCCGTCCTCCATCCTGGCAGGGATAGATAGAACAAGATGCTTGCAACCCCAGGTGTATAGTATCTACTGTAGCTATAGCTGTACAGTAGCTGTATTATTTACAAGTAGGTGGCAACACATTATTTATCAATGCTATTGTTCCCTTTGTATGAATACAGTACCTTCTGTGGGGCGTTGATAACTCCCAGACTGTAGCCATATTGCAGGGACCCCAGGGCTGCAGTGAAGACAGCCACTGCTAAGGTCCCTGTCAACTGCTGAAAAAGTGAACAACAGTAATCAATACAAAAACGAATAATCGTAAAAACAAAGCAAAGTTCTGAATAGATTTTTATTTATTTCTTCTTTCTTTTTTTTTCATGTCAGAAAGACTGACGTATGATTTAACTTTTCATGGTTTATATTTGTAGAATTGTTTTAAAATGTTCTAGTATAATAAAAGCAAAGTAAAGAAATCACAATAAATTACAAAATATTTAAGAATCGCAATATATATCTGTCTGCATTGAAGTGTATGATTTAACTTATCATGGTCTACACTACAGTATATAGTTTAGAATTGTTTTAAAATGTTCTAGTATAATAAAAGCAAAGTAAATTGGAAAAAACACACAAAGAAATCACAATATATTTAAGAATCGCAATATAAATCGAATCGACTAGGTATCGATATTGTATCGAATCGGGAGGTAAGTGAATCGTCTCACCCCTAGTAATCGATAGTCTATATTTACATACAAACATTCACACATGCAGAGACACACACAGACAGTGTATGCATATGCATTTCCAGAAAGGCAAACACAGACACACATAGAGAAATACACACAGTCCGTTGCTCTCCCCAGGGTGGCGGAGGGTGTGTAGAGCCCAGGATCACATTAGATGATTGACACAGGGGTGAAAAATGGGTTACAAAAATCGTGGGATAAAAAAAAAAAAAAAAAAAAAGATACACACAAATGCATATGCTTGCTATTCTTATACCCCTTCAGGAAAAAGGATATTCTCTGCCTCTGCAGGCTGTCAGAAGTAGATTCATAAACGTGATCATTTTAATGACTCAAACATTTATTTGATTTATGTGACTGTCATAATAAATATTTAATTTGCTGTCATTTGATATGATACTCTTCAGCTCAACACTGTTACCAAAATACTTTTTGTAATAAAAAAGTATGTTATAAAAAATGACATGACAATCATTAAGTCACCCTGTGCAAAACACTGACAAGCTTATGTTCTTGATCTGTAACATCTAGCTGTACAGATTGTATGTGCATTACAGCCTCAGATTACACATTTGGGTTGGAAAGTTTAAAAACTTTTAGTGAAGAATTATCTTACCTTTCCTCCTGACGACTCCATGAGTGTAAACCTTCCCAGAGACAATGGGTCAGTGGGTGCGGGTGTGCGTGTGTGCGTGTGTGTGTGTGTGTGTGTGTGTGTGTGAGAGAGAGAGCGTGCATGTGTCTTTGTGTCCTCAGCCCCCCCCCCTCTCTCAGACACCCTCAGGTAATCATCAGTGAAGCCTCCACATTGGATCACGCTCTGTCCACGTTCTAATCTACACACACACACACACACACACACACACACGCGCGCACGCACACACACACACACACACACACACACACACACACACACACACACACACACACACACACACACACACACACACACACACACACACACACACACACACACACACACACACACACACACACACACACACACACAGATTATTAAAGGACATGCAGACTCTCAGAAATGCACATGCACGCACATGTCTGCTGTCAAAAATTAATTTCCTATGAATACACAACCTGTAGATAAGAAAATCAATATATGCCTGCAAAGCAAAAACAAAAAAAGAATCATTAATCACAGCCATTAAGCATAATATACAGCACATTTTATTAGGTGACGTGGGTTTTATGGCAGGCTGACCAGCCCCTTCAACCCAGCTAAACCTTTGCCTCCACACTGATAGAAGATATTTCCACACTTAGATCTATGCTATAAAGTGAATTACGCATAGATCTAAGTGTGTGTACCTGTATTCTATTCTATTCAAGTGCTGTACAGTAGAGTTTGAAATATCTAAAATCTCAAATGTAATGTACAGTAACAGCAGCATAGTGCCACGGATAATACTGATATCAAATGCAGTGTTGCTGATTTGGTTTACATGGTGTTAGCTCTCTAGTGAGGACATCTGGACAGCACTTAGCACCCTCTATCTTACAAATACACACAAGCAGCAAAACACACAGGTTTAGGGTTAATGATATACCTCCGAGGGACGGAACAAAGTCTGAGGGTCACTGGCCTTGGATCTCTGCTGGTGCAAAAACACACACTTGCATAACAGAATGCACATAGAAACAGGTACACACTCACACTTACAGTATCACCATTTACAATTTGGGCATTTAGCAGAGTTTCTCAGAGTGGGTGCCGTGGGGGTGACGCAGAATACTTTGATAATATTATGAATTCATCCCTTTAAGCAGGCAGACCCTCAAACGTACAGTTGCACTGTACTTGGTGCATTCCTTTTCGATCTACACCAAATCTCTTTCGTTATTTTGAATCTGTCCTAAATGGAAACTGCCATTCTCTCATACTTCCCTCATGACATACTATATGTTAGGGGAAAGATTTGCATATTTACGCACCATAATATGAAATAAATGTAAGGTTCTATAAAAAACAATATAATTCAGGGGTGCTGTGGATGAAAATGTCATGGGGGGTGAACTGAGACAAAAAGGCTTGAGAACCGCTGATTTAGCAGACATTGAAATCCATAGGCTTAAGCAGCAGAGTGGGCATGAACTCTAGTCAACAAACAAGGTAAACAGTCAAATAATTAGAGCGAGAACAAAAGTAGTCCCTCAAAGAAACTAGGATACCGGGTAAAGGCATGCTGTCTAAAACAATAAAAGTAGCAACTTTTCTTTTCTTTTTTAACTAAAGTTCAAACAGAGTCCATGTGCATACGCTGTTAATATCCATTAGGATTATGGGAGAAAAAAGGGGAAAAAAGATCACATAGTAGTGACACATTTATTTGGGGTGGATAATAACACCCCACCCCCATCAAAGAATATTACAATTACAATTTCAATTTAGGCATTTAGCAGACGCTCTTAATCCAGAGCGACTTACATTTAAGCAAGAACAAAAGCATGGGAATACATCACATAAAAGCATTCATCATGAAACATGCGTAAGCTAAGAAGGTAACAGTGGAATATCTATATGATGAAACTATACATACACTATACATAATAAACTATACATATTCACTACTATGCTATACATATGTACTATGGCGTGCTATGACTATATACAATACAATTATAGTGCTGTCTACATAACATGCTATAAGTATGTGTCAAATGCTATCTAAGCCAACAGAAATGCTATCTAAGGGGTTAGGGTAAGTGCTATGGGCCATTATATAAAATAAGATTTCTCTATTACAATTTGTGCCTATTCCATTGATTGTGTATACCCCATGTCTGTGTTGTTTGCCTGTTTGTATGTATGTGCACATGTCATGCACAGATGTGTCTCTGCAAGTGTGTAAATAGTTGTGTGTAAATATAACCTATTGATTATTGTTCACTCTTGCAGCATTTGACAGGAACCTTGGAATGTTCAGGGTATGATCATCCCAATCAAGTGTCAGGCATCAGCAGTTGTTTGAACATGAGTTATTTTGTCCACTATACATACAGTACAGACACACAGACAACAACCATGGACACGGCCAGGTCAAATTACAATACCCAACCATAAAGTGCAGTGGGTAATAGATTAATTGCGAACGCAGTGAGCCACTTACTATGACAGCAAGGGCTGAATGTCTGTGTGTGTGTCTGTGTGTGTGTGTGTGTGTGTGTGTGTGTGTGTGTGTGTGTCTGTGTGTGTGTGTCTGTCCCACTGTTACACCACCCGCCCGCCACCAGAGGGCGCAGCTGTAGCACACACACACACAGGGCGCAGCTGTAGCACACACACACACACACACACACACACACACACACACACACACACACACACACGCACACGCACACGCGCACACACACACACACACACACACACACACACACACACACGCACACACAACCACACACACACAAGCTGCGTTCGCTTCACGCGTTTGCGCGTCTTACTTGTTAAAGACAGGTCCTATCTGAAGATTAAGGGAAAGATGGAGGTCCTGATTGTGTAGGCAACACACCTAACATGAAACAAATACAATAAATTATACACATACATTACATTGCTTTGAGATGCGTTGTGAGCTTGTAGATCAGCTATCTTTGAGACATGACAGCAGCCACCGTGCGATGTATAAATGCTATAGCCATCATGTACAGTGCACTATATCAGTGCATTATACACTGTATTGTGTCTGGTCTGATCCAACACAGATGGACACACACACACACACACACACATGCATGTGCTGTATACAGACATAAGACATTACGGATTCATGTTCTATAGTTTCATTTATTTCTCTCTTACAGCATTTCTTTTACAAAACAAATAAACCCAAACAAAAACAGCATGTTAGTTAATGCTCATTCCAGATGAAGAAAACTAAATTTTGAACAAACAAAAGGAGAGAGAGAGAGAGAGAGAGAGAGAAAAAAGAATTAATTGTACAGTGTTTTTTAAAGAAGAAACCTCGGTATGTAATGACCGTCAGCCTTACCGATGAGACGAGTGACCATCATGATGGACAGATATAGGGTTGAGGATTGACACAGATCCACTGCCTGTTGCCCACTGCCCCACACACACATACACACATACACACGGGGGGGGAGGAAAGACAGCACTTGTGATCAGCATGGCTCTTTATTGCTAAAAACTCTAGCCTGCTCCCCTCAACAGTGACTTGACCAGTAAACCTAACCTGATGCTCCACATAAAGGTGGCCTTAACAACACAACAGGACAGAATGGCTTACTTTTGATACGTGTAAAGAAAGACATAAACATTTAAAATCATATATTTGTTTTACTTTGTTGGATAACTTGAATTGTTTGGATCTTATGTGTTGCACTACTGTAAGGTTTTCTGTTAACCAGAAAACATGTCCGCTGGTCGAAATAATGACACCTACATTTCCCAGGGTTCTCCTCTGCATCGCAACTATGGCAAATGTTACGTTTTCTAAAAGGGCTGATGGAGTACTGCATGGGTTAATAGCCCACTCACATTATTTAAACAATATCGGTTAATGATGGCACAAAGACAAATGATGATAAAAAAAAACACAAATCTAGTAGGCCTACTCTTTCAAAAGTTATCTTAAGGTCATAAATGTTAATCTCCATTACAGAGACATCATAATCATGTTAAGAAATGAAATTACAACACAAGGAAAATGTGTGAAGTACAGTCAACAACAACAATAATAGTAATTTGTTGGCCGCGGTTTCATACATTTTTTGCTTATGTCATGCTAGGCACTGTACAAACAGGAGCCAAAAGAAAACCTGATTTATACTTGTGTTGTGCGCTGGTACAGCAGATATACAAGCTCACAACGGGGCATCGCAACATGATGTGAGCTTGTAGATCTACTACACGATGCCACAAGTACAGCCTAAATCAGTGGTTCTCAACCTTTTCAGGGCCACTTGAAAATCTTCAGTGTTTGTGGCCCACCTATCCGCCCAAAGGCCAAAAGCCCAAACAAAGGCTGCCGTGTTAAGTGGTCAGATAGGTGGCCCGCATGCATTTTCGAATGAAAACTGTTGAAATACATGAAATTGTTTCTTTATTGCTTTTAATTTTAAAATATAAAAATATTAGTGTTTTGCCAATAGAGGGTATGCGCATGCATAAAGTGAGTGGGTGGTAAAGTGAGTGGCAAGGTGATTTTAAGGTTGGTTAACGCCGTTTAATGCAATCAGATAGGACTTTTCTCTTTTGGATGTATGAGCTGTCAAGGCCATAAAGTAGGTTTTTGGCACTCCGCAGGTGTTCCCGCATAACTTCTGGGTATGATGATGATGTCACACGCATACCCTCTAGTCTAGGCCCACAGGTTGAAAACCACTGGCCGAAATTAAGCATAAGGAGTGGTCAAACAAGGAAGGAGCGTGACTGGAGAATGCCTTGTACACAGTACAATACAGGTTTAATGTAACTCTTAAAATGTAAGAATTTACCAGTTTACAATTTCAGAGTTAAATTAACTCAGAATCTTGCCTTGTATGTTTTCAAGTGCTTTCACACTACCGATACAAGTCAATATCCCAGTTAAAGATGATATTCTATATACTCCGTAAACACACATCCTCACACTGTAAAAACAGAGTGCTAATTTAACTCCCGAGAGTGTATAAATGGGACCCATTTCTGGGTGACATTTGTACAATCTTGAGAGATGGATTAAAACAGGGTTTTCCTGTTCAGAGCTTGTTCATGAATAGAGCAGCACACCAGAATATTGTTGCTTTCTGGCAGAAACCCCTTATCTCCTTATTTAAACGTTTTATGTTTTTCCTAAATTAATGCCCTACTTCTTCATACTACAGTGTCACACAGAAGCAAAAATAGCTGATATCTGATCTACGACGCATTTTGATAGATCGTCCATTTTTTTATTTGAATCCTGAAAAGTAACAGTTTGGGACATATGCGGTTTCCACCCGACAGCAACAGTATTTCACCATAGAAAAGGACAGACTGAGACAGCCAAACCCAACAATACATGGAAAACGCTAGTTTGATGTGCTAGTATGCCTGCTAAGACGGCATATTCATGCTATCCCAGCATCCCCTCTGTCTTCATCAGGTTTCTCTATGAAAATATGAGCTCATCCAGGCTTAAGCTCAATTTATACTCCATCGTAGTTTGCGACACAGTCGTACGACAAAGTATAACTCAAGCTTTACTGCTACATGTGGTGGTCTCTTTCAAATACTCGCTTTGGAGAGCCAGGGTTATGAAAGTAACCTTGCGTTCCATTATGCAGGGCTCTGAACTTAGGCCACAGCATCCCAGAACCATGTTTGTGCATGTAAATACAATATAACCCAATAACACTTTCTCAGTGCCAGGGTGAAGTGAAGTTCGTGCACACAGACAATGTGGCTTCATTCTTTTTTGTTTTTCCTTTTTTTAAATCCGGACACTTATTCCAATGTCACGTTAGGATGCTGATGTCGCTGATTCAGGTGGGAACATCACTTTCTGTTCTGTCTCTGGCATTTCACCATACAGTCCCACACATGCACTCGAGAGCATGTGCGCACACACACACACACACACACACACACACACACACACACACACACACACACACACACACACACACACACACACACACACACACACACACACACACACACACACACACACACACACACACACACACACACACACACACACACACACACACACACTCCTGAATCATAGATATATAGATGTGCTGTACAATTCAACAAGTTTTGGACGCTGAGAGTGCCTCCAAACTGTTACACAGGCAAGAACAAACAAAAAGAAAAGAAAGAAGAAAAAAAAACATTTGTGATGAACAGAATGACGCTCTCATTTTGTTCATGTTAATGTTACAGTATAACTGATGCAGCACCTTCAGAGTTTTTAAAAGTCTTGAGAGTTAAGAAGAGAGGGATCGAAGGGGAGGAGGAAGAGTCGGAGGGGGGGAGCATGAGGACAGGATCTGGGTGTTGATGACATCTTAAAGGGACGCAGGTTTCATCTTTGCATACGGTCGCACCACCACCACACCTTCCCCCCTCTGGATTCTGACCTCACATTTGGTTGTGGTGTTGTTTGTGGTGTCAGACAGAGGGAGAGGACGGCGAGGAGAAGTGAGTGAGGAAGAGACAGGTAGACGATGGAAAACAAATCAGGCAGACCCGCCGCGTTTCGGGGGGGGACTTGACTCGAGGTCCCTCCCCTCCACTCAATCGCATGACCATGTTGTCCATTTCTATACTACTCTACTGTATGTCCACATTTGATTTATCTTTTGTTCCCATTCTGGGATGGGTCGAGGAGGGGGGGGGGGTAGAAGACAACCAGAGGAGGTAGGACACAAGGAAAGGTGCGGGAGGGGTATAGGGTGTTTCTACACTTGTTCTACGGTTGTTGAAGACTTTTGAATGTACTGGCTCATTGAAAATGAAACACAGAGAGAGAGAGAGAGAGAGAGAGAGAACATAGCCAGTGGCACCAGTATTACCAGTATTGCCAGTCACTTGCGCAGTGATGGCTTCTGCTTGTCCCAACAGAGTATCCATAGTAACATATCTCTTTAGTTAGAATCAAGTCTTTGTTAATTTGTAGTTGATTTTGTTTTCTTCTCTACGATATCTTTGACATTTATTTCTACAGTGTTTTAGCCTCTCCAGTGTCATAAGAGTTCAAGGTCTGGCCTTTCTAGTCCATCGGTCGATTTGATTGGCGAGCGATGAGCCTCGGGGCTGAGATGGATTGCTAGGCTGGCCAATGGGTGAGGAGTGAGGCAGCAGGGCCAGTGGGCATGCTCTTCACCAATTCATCATGGAGTTCCTGTTTAGGGTCATGAAGAAGACCTGGCTACTTCCTCCAGAACGGACCGACGCGAAGAACACCTGCACACACAAAAAAACATGGATTACAGCTGTGTGTGTGTGTGTGTGTGTGTGTGTGTGTGTGTGTGTGTGTGTGTGTGTGTGTGTGTGCGCGCGCGCGTGCGGTGCGTGCGTGGGAACAGCAATGCGGGAGCATTGCTGTCAGGTGGGAACTGTGTATGTCCAAAACAGTGCCCCTTTAATTCTTTAAAAAACAAGTGTAGATCTGCTAATTTCACTACTTTAGTGCAGTCTGAGGCAGAAGTGCCTCTCTACTGCCCTCTACTGGATGTTACTACATCCATGCTAGTGATAGCTCAACAACTGGGTAAAAAAAAATCGATTCAATATCATAAGATTTTAGTCGACTAAATCTACAGTTGATTTAGTCGACTAAAATGTATTTTGGCGGGCCTTGATGCCGTCGTAATGATTGATTTTACGCTTGCTGAAAATAGCATATCTACAAGCTCACAACGCGTCGCAGTGCGACGCGTTGTGTGCTACTGGATCTCTTGTCCACTAGTCCCTTCCTAACGTCTATAGTTTTTATTTGTTGACAAAATTGTCAATATATTTAGTCTCAGTTTTATCAACATAGCTTAGTTTTCATTTAGTTTCCATTTAGTTTTCGTCAGAGAAAAAAGGTAGTCGACAAACATTTTTAGTCATACTACTAGTCGACGAAATCAACACTGATTTGGTGTAGGTTTAGAAACTAAAAGCTGTCCTAGCACAGTCCCAACTCAAGTCAGCTTTAGTAACTCTAAGAGCTGTCCTAGCACAGACCCAACTCAAGTCAGCTTTAGTAAATCTAAGAGCTGTCCTAGCACAGACCCAACTCAAGTCAGCTTTAGTAAATCTAAGAGCTGTCCTAGCACAGACCCAACTCAAGTCAGCTTTAGTAAATCTAAGAGCTGTCCTAGCACAGACCCAACTCAAGTCAGCTTTAGTAAATCTAAGAGCTGTCCTAGCACAGACCCAACTCAAGTCAGCTTTAGTAACTCTAAGAGCTGTCCTAGCACAGACCCAACTCAAGTCAGCTTTAGTAAATCTAAGAGCTGTCCTAGCACAGACCCAACTCAAGTCAGCTTTAGTAACTCTAAAAGCTGTCCTAGCACAGACCCAACTCAAGTCAGCTTTAGTAACTCTAAAAGCTGTCCTAGCACAGACCCAACTCAAGTTAGGTTTTGTCATTGCCAGTGGTGTAAAGTAACTAAGTATTTCCAATTTTCAGTCTTTTACTTCTACTATACACTACATCTCAGAGGCACCTTCCAATACATTCATTGTATCATTATATTATGACATTAGTTACTAGTTACTGTGTACATTTTGATTATTATTACAAAACAGACAGTAACCACTTCAGCCCTATATACATTTCGACCATTTGGAAATAGCCGATTTACAAGCTGAGCTTGTAGAGCTGCTATTTTCAAAATATTCTTTTATACAATTTATACATTTAAAAACTTGTGAAATGGTACATTCTGCATAACATGACTACTTTTCTACTTTTGCTAATTTAAGTACATTTTGATACCCAAACTTTTATATTGAATTCAGGACTTTTACTTGTATTTTCTCTCTCTCTCTCTCTCTTTTGCACACTCTTTATTCTATCCTTTTTTGTCGCTGTTGTTACTGTTTGACGTTATCTATGCTGCTGCATTGTCTGTGTGTCTTGCCAATTGGTTCAGTGTCTTGCCTAAGGACACTTCGACATGTAGACAGAAGGAGCCGGGATTCGAACCGCCAACCCATGGATCATTGGACGACCTGCTCTACTTCCTGAGCCACAGCCTTGAACCTTGCTACATGGCCACCAGGCTCACCTTGTCGTTCCTCTCACAGAGGAACTTGAGTCTCTGGGCTCTCTTGTGCATGAAGACCCCGTCCAGGTGACCCGTCTCCACTGAGCGGATCTCGATGGCTTTCTCCCCCCACCCCATGATCTGGTTCGAATGGATGTATGCTGGGAAAGAGAGAGACAGTCAGTCAGTGAAAACTAAGATTATTAGTTTTCTGTTGCTTTCTTATTCAATCTTGTTCTGTATTACGCTGATTACAAGATTTATTTAAAGCAGCACTATGTAAAAAAAAATTAATTAATCAATATGGTGTGTGTAATAAATATATATATATATATATAAATTATTAATACAAATATAATTGTCAAAACTGTTTTAATACTGTTTTTATTAGGCATTTTTTGTATATGACAACTTCAGAATATCCTTGACAATGATAATGAGTTATTCAGTTATATAAAATGAAAGATAATGACAGGTAATGTAAATTCCACATACAATACATAATAAAAAAGATATATAAATGTGATAAACACGAAAAAACAAAAAACAGTTAAACAATGACAAATGTGAACAGACAAACAAAACAAAGACAACAGGACAGACACTCTTGCTCTCAAACTTTCCCAACACGTTGTAAATTAACTGAATTAGACATTTATTTTTAAATGAGAAAAAATAAAATAAAGAAAAAATACTCAGTTCCTTTTTTTTCTTTTCTTTCCAATTTTATAATATGTTATCTATTGTGTAGGAGGGGTTAGCGTGCACCTATTGAAATGGTCAATGAAGGGTTGCCATGTCTGGTAAAATCTATCTTCACTCCCTCTCAATTCAAACTTTATCTTTTCCAATTGCAAGTAGTGCATAACATCTTTCATAAGTGTAGTGTGAGTGGGAACCTGTGCTTGTTTCCAATTCAACAGTATCAGTCTGCGAGCCAGTAGAGTCACATATTTTACCATGTTATATTGGAAAGTAGACAGTTTGACCCCGGGCCCCCTGACCCCCAGAACTGCTGTCAGTGGATCCGGGTCAAAAGGTCTTCCAACAATGTCTGACAGTGATTTAAATATACTTTGCCAATATGATGTTAGTTTAGTGCAGTGTCAGAACATATGAGCTAGAGTGGCCGGCGACTGGCCACATCTGTCGCAGGCTGGATTCACATTTGGAAACATTCTGTTGAGTTTTTCCTTTGACAAATGTAACCTGTGTAATATTTTAAACTGTATAAGACCGTGCCTGGCACATAATGAAGAAGAGTGCACAAACTTTTGAGATGTAGACCATTGCTCGTCAGTGATAGATATTCCTAAGTCGTTTTCCCAAGCAGTTTTTAAATACTCCAAGGAGGCATTATTATCTAAACAGGAGAGAGAATTATAAATAATAGAAACACCTCCTTTGAGCAATGGGTCAGGTAGAAATATAGATTCCATTTATGAGTTGGGAGGTATGTTTGGAAATGAAGCGTGTGTTGTGTTAAAAATGTCGTATCTGTAGAAATCTAAAGAAATGTGATTTATCGTAGAGTATGTTAATACAAAATAACTTGCAGTATACAATTGGGGTGGTTGTATTTTGTCTCCCTGCTCTACTATTGAGACATTTTTGAAAACAACTGTGAAAGTGTGCAAAAGTAACTACCACTGGCTGCCAGAGGAGGGCAGTAAAGCACAACAAATGCATTTATTCACTAGGACGATTTCAATGTCAGACCACTGAGTGTTAGAACTCCAGGCCAACGCCATGCGACAATCTTTACTCTTATCCATACCATGATAATTGTTCTAGGTGAAGTTAATCTATGCTCCATTTTATTTTAAAAGTCTACTATCATCAATATCACCTGAATGGTTGAACTGGAAAGCAGACATGAAAACGTTACTACAGTCAATGCTTTCTGACCTCTGCTCTTTCTGCAAGAACAATGATACACCTAATGACTGACTGACAATGGTGTTACAATGGTGTGACAATGGCAGTACTTAGTTTAAACTAGTCATTGGTTAGACCAGTCATTAGTCCTACAACCTATCTCAAGCCCTCACCCTAACCCTAACCTCCCACGGGGCAGCACACCTAAACCTAACCTTAACCCTCTCCCAACCCTTAACGCACCCCTCACCAACCTTAATCCGGTCATTTTAACGCACCCCTCACCAACCTTAATCCGGTCGTCTTAACGCACCCCTCACCAACATTAATCCGGTCGTCTTAATGCACCCCTCACCAACCTTAATCCGGTCGTCTTAATGCACACCTCACCAACCTTATGTCTAACCAATGCTATGTCTAACCAAAGGATGCCTCCCGATCTAAAATGCTGCTCACTAGCAAGCAATGGCAGAGAAATCCTGTTTTTTCATCATGTCTATCTTCCTCACTTTTGTTTTATAACTTCAATCCATTCTCTCTCCCTTAACTGTTCTGGAAGACATTCAGTAGTGAGAGTGGGGTTTGAAATTTGAATGTAACTTGAAATGAACCTCCATAAGCCCAGTTCTCTGAGACCTCCCTTTGCTATTGATCCACACACACACACACACACACACACACACACACACACACACACACACACACACACACACACACACACACACACACACACACACACACACACACACACACACACACACACACACACACACACACACACACACACACTTTTAACTTCTGTTTCGGTGGGTTGCTTTTCTGTTGTTGGAATTAACTGGAATTGGAAATCAATGTGCCCTCCCTGTGCTAAATCCATTAGGGCCCATGAAACCTATTCTAACCTATAACAACAATACAACACAAAAGTCATTGTCGAAACACGGGAAACAGAATTTATGTTTGAAGGTTCAAACATAAAAATGTGAACACAGAGTGCACAGATTTAGCAACCACATGTAAACACGCCCAAAAGATGTCCAGTTTGACCACTTGAGCCCTATACACATCTACAAGTTCACAACGATGGCGATGTAATGGTTTCAGGGTTGTGAGCCTGTAGTTCGGGAATTTTCTAAAAAGAGTTGGAATCTTGGGACAACTTTTGAAACATTTTAACAACACAAATAGAGGGGAAGGAGGGGGGAATAGGTCCAGATGGGGGTCTGCGGTAGCCTGATTTCCAGCCTGATTCTCAGCGTCCGTGATTTTGTTTTGTCACTTCGCTACTCAGTCTGGAAAGTCTTCTCTCCAAGGTAGACGGGACATGTAAAACTGAGAAATCGACCTGAGGCTTCCGATTGGTCTGTGGTGCGGATTGGAACAAAAATACCAGTTTGACGTATCAACGCGCAGCTACTGCTGTTGCCCTGCAACGTCCGTATTAATCACTAAACTCTAAACATCCGTCAGTTGTTTTGTACTGCTGAATCTGACATAGTGGACTATTGAATCAAATTAGTGTATACTTTTACCGTAGGTTTTAGTCTCGAACTGGAGCAATGTTTTTCAACAGTGAGAAAAGCATGAGGGACTGGCTGATGATGTATCAACAACAACGTGGCTACTTAACGGGTGATGTTATGAAATGGAGTCAAACAGGAGGTTGGCCAGAGCCGCCAGACTGAGTTAGACTGAGTAGAGAAGTGACAAAACAAATCAGAGAATGCAGCGAATCAGGTCACGGACAAATACATATTATTATATTAACACCGCATCGGGGCCCATGACGTAAATCACTGTCAAGTTCAAGTTCACGGTCATGTGTCCGAGACAGAGATTGATAATCTCCGTCAAATTAGTGCTATGAAACCTGATCGCATCGCTCTACAGCCTAGAGGCGCTTGCTGACGATGGGCACATTTTATTAAAGGATTAAATAGGCCCGGGCCCTCAAGGTGTTATGGGGGTCCTTGACATAAAAGGTTTGAGAACCACTGGTTTAAAAAACATTAGGAAGCAAGACTAATGCAAGGCCAAGGTTGCTTATATAGGGGTTCATACCGACAGAGGTGGGCATCTCTCCCCATTGGAGCACCACGTCCTTGGTGATGCGTCCGTACGTGTTGACATAGACCCCCTCGTCCTCGTAGCACAGCAGCATCTCCATCCCATCAGTTTTAGGGAGCACCACGATGGCATGGGGGGTCACCTGGCTCTGGATCTAACACACACACACACACACACACACACACACACACACACACACACACACACACACACACACACACACACACACACACACACACACACACACACACACACACACACACACACACACACACACACACACACACACACACACACACACACACACACACACACACACACACACACACACACACACACACTAGAACCTTGAATCGGCCCAATTAAATTATGTTTTTCAAAATCATTTCATTTTAACATTTTACTGATACAAATAGGGTCAATGTGGTTTAGGGGAAAATGAGGCATTCAAAGAACTAATGCACTACGGGGCCTGGCTAATTACTGATTACCTGATAATTGGCTTGGCCCAGACCACAGGTCTAAAAGCAGAACGGGCTATGCACATGGTAAAAAATATCCACTGTTTTTTATGTTTAATATTAAATTAACATTGTAGGATTGTACTATGCAACTAAAAGCTGATGGTCAAACAGGCAAAGTCAAGAAAACCACTTTCCCCATGAATGAATGCACACGCACGCGCACACACACACACACACACACACACACACACACACAGGTGTGCTAATCCCCATGTCTATCCTGGAGACCCACTACATTAAGTAGCATCCCAGACAGTCATGGGGTTGCAACTCACAGTCAGACTTAAAACGTCGGACAGGGGATTAAAACGGTACTGTGGCTGAGGAACAAGGATGCTGAAATTTCATCTTAGACTTGGGAGATTTCACTTTCACCGGAACTCTATAAAGAATGGAATTAACTTGTTTTTAGTAGCAGACTAGCAGTAGTAGGTACTGCAGTTCAGGGGCTCCCAAATAGCAATAGCCTATTTTTGAGGGGCGCTAGCCCCTCCTATACGCAGGTTTAATGTTTGTCTTTAGTTAAATGTTTGTTTTGTAAACGCCAGTGACAATGAAGGGTAAATTTACGCCATAATGTAACTCATTACGTCATATTTTCTCTTTATTGTTAATGGCGTTTAATGTTTGTGTTGGCACCGTTTGTTTTACATCACCATTACATCACCTAATCAACATGAGTTATATTAGCGCCCCTCACTTCACAGTTCACACGGGTGTGAAGTCATTTCTTATTGTGGGCTCACTGCTGCAGCAGCGAGGCCACTATATGTATGCAGTATGTGTATAATGCATGCAGGTCTATTGTGTCAGAAAAATGTCCAAATTTTAGAACAAGCACTTCAACCTTTGTACCCGTAGACAGAATATTTTTGCACGAATGGAAACGAGTGCGTGTGAAGCTAGTTGTCAAGTGGCTGAGGCCCTCTATTGACCTTCAACACAGAATGACTGTCAAAGTGTACCTCAGCCACTTTGCGAGCAACTGTACATGTCAGCACCGTAACCTAGCAACACCACTTGGGAGGACAGGACATGATGGCATCGCTTAGAGAGGGGGCATGTGCCCTTTTGGAATGATAACAAATTGACTGTTGTGAATGTTTGAGGGTGTTGCCACTACGGTCTCAAACCCAAAAGCAGAGGCATCGTCGCATCGAGTGGTCCCTTTAGAACATTCAAGCTAAGAGGCAATTTTGAGTGTTGTGTGAGCGGCTTGTTGAGTGTTTGGTTTGAGATCTGGTGGATTTGACATTTTCTTTAAATTATATATGATTTGTTTTTTGTCTGAGTGTATATTTCCAGCTTATCATGAGAGTTAGCAATTGTCTCGCAAAGTATTCAAGGTTTTTCCATTCATTCAAAAGACGTTCTGATGCTGCCTGGCACATCAAACATGATTCATGCCTTGTGAAGTCTCTGGCGAGTAAGATGAATTAACTCTGCTAAATAGATCTTTGGGTTACGTTATCCACACATCCGTACTGTAATGAATTGTATCTTTCACAGACACCTCTAAGTCTAGCTCTACTGTGGTTCCATCTATGGTTTTTTCTATCAAAGCATCTATTGATCTAGTCTAAAGGATTAGGGACGGATGGCAGGATGTCACCTTCATCTGCCGGGCAGATTGGAAGACAGAAGGAGTGAGAGGGAGAGAAAACAGAAACAGGAGGTACACAGTAAAACAATCATCACACGGTGAAGAGCATTCATGATATCGTTGCTGCCGGGCGGCACCAAACCTTTTAAAAATATTATTCTAAAAACGATTTACATTTGTGAAAATATCCGATCTACACGCATTGCGAGGCATAGTGTGCTTGTATATCTGCTGTTTTCACTACTTTTGTGTGACGCTCTTATATGATGAAGTAGTACGGCATTAATTTACAACAAAACATAATAAGCTGGAATATGGACATATGGGTTTCTGCCCGACAGCAACAGATATATATAGATCCAAAAACATTAAAAGTTTAAAAATCATAATGCCTACAGTACAAAAGGAATGTGAGCATTCACTACTCCGTATAAAATGTAAAACAAATAATAATTGCCATGCAGCATAACAAGAAGGGCATTAAAGTAATGCACGTGGGGGAACCATTTGACTCAATACTGACCTCAGCAAAGGCCGAGATTGGCAAACGGGACGGAAATCAATGTAGCCAGTACAGTAGCACAGTGGCAGCAAATGAAGTGTTCCGACTCTAAATGAGATATCCACTACTTGAAAGCAGCATCTACTCTCTGTGAAATTATTGATGGCGTAATAGGTCAAATTAAATATCATACGCCTTCATAAATAGCAGGTCATCCAAGTCATTGGCTGAGCAACTGAACACTTTTATAGCGGGTATTAACTATGTTTTGATCCCCTCTGCCTCTATAATGCTGAACTATCATTTTATATTTACAAACTGGGCATACAGTAATGACATAATATTGTCATACAATTAATTGTTCATTTACACTGTATTGGAAGAACACCTACATATGGTTGCTGTTCAACTTTTTTAATGTTTTTCTGTCATACAAGAGTATCAAGCTAAAAGTAACCAGCAGAGCTTGTAGATCTGCTGGTTTCAATATTTCTGAAAATGTTCGTTCCATTTCCTGGAAAGTACTGGTTTTGGACATATGAGGTTTCCACTTGACAGCGACTATATGACACAGTGAGGTGGATGATCTTACCATCATAAATCATGCTCTTGTCATGGTCGTCAACAGGGGGAGCAACAAATATGCACATACTGTACACACTCCTACAAATTATGAATTTACGTCACCGTCTGCATAAAGAGCAGAGAGCGAAGGGCCTACTCTATATACAGAGGGTACAAAAGAACAATGCATACTACTGATACACAAACCTTTGCACACACACACACACACACACACACACACACACACACACACTTACGTGGGAAGGGATATAAATGTCGTAGGGGTTGCCAGAGTCCACGTCGATTACATGGAAGCCCACGCTTGATCCGTATATGACCTTTAACCTCTGACCCTCCTCCACCGTCAGGTCAACCAGTTGGGGTCGGTGCTGGAGCTCAGTGAACGACTAACCAACAGACCAACGGACAGACAGTGGGAGAGAGAGAGAGAGAACAGACCAACGGACAGACAGTGGGAGAGAGAGAGAGAGACAGTGGGAGAGAGAGACAGAGACAGAGACAGAGACAGAAAGAGAGAGATATTTGGGTGAAAGTGAGAGAAAGAAGTGGAGGGGGGGTGATAAGTACATTTTATTTTAATGTTACAATGTATTTGAACAGAAAGAAAGCACAGCATGAAGCATTTAAATGGTTAAAAACAACAAAAACACAAATTAATCTCAAAACAAAACAGCACACCCATATTTTGGGTGTAAATTAATTTTCCAAACTTCCCATGTTAGTAGTAAGTCTGCACTCTGCATCGAAGCACACTTGAGAAAGAGCGGCCCTCCGCAAAATTCACTGACAATCTTTTGTTTTACTGAATCAGACTACTAGTGTGGGAAGTGTGGGAAAATTCCTTTACACCCAACATATGGGTGTACAGCTTAGTGAATCAGGCAATGTTTTTAGGTGGTTCTCAGAAACGTCTACAGAGGCTGCAGCTCTCAAGACCTGAGGAAGGGCATCCCAGAGTCTGGGAGCTGCAGACTGACAAACTGTGTCACAGTTAGTAATTAAGCCGGTACAAGGAAATACCAATAGACCCTGGAGACAAGGCAGGATGGCAATGGCAGAGATACAAATTTAATTGATCTAACACAATCAATGATTAGACCTGAGGCATGTTAGAAAGGACTGGCTAACATGCGTGTCCATGTGTGTGTGTGTGTGTGTGTGTGTGTGTGTGTGTGTGTGTGTCATACCTTGAAGGCCATAAACTTGTGGTAGGGTTTGGGAGCCCAGGCATAGATTTCTACTGAGTTCTTCAGGGCAATCACCAGGAATTTGATCCTCTCATATTTCACTGGAAACACAGGTATAAAATGGTTCAATGACAGACAAATATGCACTACAAGTACGTACACACACACACACACACACACACACACACACACACACACACACACACACACACACACACACACACACACACACACACACACACACACACACACACACACACACAGCCTTACCGACTTTGTAATGCACGCAGCCCTCCAGCTCCCCCACTGTGATCCAACCCTGTTTCTTTTCTACTTCCGGGTCATTGTGCAATATCCTGTTCCTCAGCCAGGACAGGTAGTAAACACGCAGCTTGTTCTTCTTCCCTGAGGAGACGCACACACACGCACACACACACAGTGGTGTAAAGTAACTAAGTAGCCTATACATTTACACATTAGATACATACATTTATAGTACTGTACTTGAGTACAAATATTGTACTTTTACGCCACTACATTTATTTGAAAAGAATGTGTTACTAGTTACTTTGTAGATTTTGATTATATTATGATTTTATGTTATCATGGTGAGGTAAGAACCATCGAGGAGGCTAGGTATCGAGATTTTTTATAAGATTTTTTACAGATTTTTAGTGATTTTTTAGTGATTTTATATATGATTTTATATAATAGTCCGGCCAATTGAAAAGCTCACGCGATGCGACCTAGTGTGAGCTTTGTAGATTTGGTTCTTAGACATTTTATACATTTGAAAACTTGAGAAACGAGACCTTCTGCATAAAAGAGTATTTTCTACTTTTGGTACTTTTAACTACATTTTGACAACAATACTTTTGTACTTTTACTTTTTGAATTCTGGACTTTTACTTGTAACAGAGTATTTCTACATTGCAGTATTGATACTTTTACTTCAGTAAAAACAAGAATGACTCTCAGTTATAACTGCCAGGTGCAACAGCTCTTGTAACGCCCGTTTTCATTCGTTTCCAACGTTCTTCTGTTGGTTTACTCACTGTGTTTTGTTATGGTTGTCCTCTACTCTAGCTACAGTTAGCTCATAACATTAGCTTCTGTTGCCACTCGCTCCGCGTTGCAGCAGTCAGAGTATGGGTTTTTATGTCGTTCAGACTATCATTGCAGCCAACCATGATAGGTCACTGGTAAGATTGTCTTTGCGGTCGTCAGTAGTGATGGGTGCAAATGTAGTCCAGGCGCTTTTCAAGCACCAAAATGGAGTACTTTTTCCACCACTGGATAATGCTAGTTTAAAACTGAAGGAGGAAGTGCTGACTGGGTTCTGTGGCTTTCTTAAACAGGTACTATTCACTGCAAGACTGACCAAAGAAAAACTAAATGAGTGAGTGTGTGTGGACTGAGTGTTAAGCTAACCTGATATAGTAACCAGCACATTGAGGCCTTCCAACACGTCCATCTGCAGGAAGCGTCTCCTGGTGATCAGGTTGTAGACCTTGCCCTGACCGCTGCGGTCTAGCAGCATCAGACCGTTCTCTGTTCCCACCAATAGGTTCACACCTGCACGCACACGCACACGCACACACACACACACACACACACACACACACACACACACACACACACACACACACACACACACAGTTGACATTTTGTTTACACAAACAAAAAAATAAAAGTCCAAAAAACATTTAAACCATTGGTTTTCATCCTGTGGGCCGGCATCCACTGGTAGGCCACGAGGGTATTGCAAGTGGGCCCCAAAATAATTAGGAAATACTAAGATTGTTAGTATAGGTGTGGTTTGGGAGGACTCACTCAGGAGCGCATTCTTTTATCAAACGGAATTTGTATTGCGGGTGGTTTGAGGAGGTGCTTTCCGTTCTAAACCTGTGTGTGCAAGATAGCAAATGTAGGGAAAGCTCATCAACAAGCCTACAGACACACCTCCACCCGCAAATAAAGGTGTCAGCATAATGTATAGTGGGTAGTATGGCCGCAAGATACCATTTACGGATAGTGGAAGCTCCTAAATGCATAATTCACTGATTGTAGTTAATGCTGGTAATAGGAAAATAAAATGTCCTTTGATACCAATGAATAGCAACTTAAAATACAATATGTTGATTTCAAAGGTGAAGCACTGGTCAAAAACATGTCTCTGCCTCTCACCCCAGAGCGCGGCACAGAGGATCTCAGAGTTGAAGCGCTTCTTGTACTTGCGGATCTCCGGCGTGTCACTGTGGGGCCTGATGTTAGTGGGGTTTACGTTGACCACAGAGATCTTTCTGGCCTCGTTTAGTCTGGCCTGTTCCTGCCTCATCAGCTCATTGGCAAACATGGCTAGAGTAAAAAAACAAAAATGTGGTGATTGATTTGTTCCTCCAATAACAATTATTGTCAGATGATTTAATAAAATCAGTAGAAACTAAATAGAAAATGATATTACATAGAACTATAACTATAAGTTTTCTTTCCACACAATGTACAGATAGCAAAGTCAAGTCAAGACAATTCAATATTTATTAATGAATATAAATGAGCAATGCAATTCCCCATTTAAATAGGGTACTCTATTATGAAGAAAGTATGTGATTGGTTGAGAATATAAGCATGGAGCTGAGACTGACCAATAGTTGGCCAGCATCAACTGCACCCAGTTTCCTCATTGAACATGCTCTGTGCATGCCATGTACCATGCGCAACGCTCATTTAGCTTTATAATTATGAAAATAAATTGCTTGGATACAAGAGATTATTGCCAAATATATTACACGGCTATGAGCAGAGTTAGAGATACTGTATGTAGGTCATTCATAAAACTCTTACGGTTGACGGTAATGCGATGGAGATCAACATGGCATTTGTAATCAAAGCCCTGCTGTGATTGGTTTACTTACAGTGTAGTTCACCTGCTGCTGACGTCTCATCATCATCATCATCTTCATCGTTCGTTTGATAGATGCGTGGATCGACGAAAGGAGTGAAGGAAGCCTTGGGTCCACCCACGCCAAACTGTGAGACAGGAAACAGTCCCAGTTTAACTGTGTGTGTGTGTGTGTGTGTGTGTGTGTGTGTGTGTGTGTGTGTGTGTGTGTGTGTGTGTGTGTGTGTGTGTGTGTGTGTGTGTGTGTGCGTGCGTGCGTGCGTGCAACCATCTATTATGATATTTTACAGCTGTTTGTGCTTCAGTACGTTGACAAGCTAGATGCTGATTTTCCTTTTCCAGCTGGACTTGGCACCTGCCCACAGAGCCAACACTACTAGTTGCGAATGCAATGAGCACTAACTATGAGACCCTGCAGATCATGTCTGTCTGTGTGTGTCTGTCTGTCTGTCTGTTCCGCTGTGACACCACCCGCCCGCCACCAGAGGGCGCAGCTGTAGCACACACACACACACACACACACACACACACACACACACACACACACACACACACACACACACACACAGGGCGCAGCTGTAGCACACACACACACACACACACACACACACACACACACACACACACAACCACACACACACACAACCACACACACACGAGCTGCGTTCGCTTCCCGCGTCTTACTTGTAATAGGTGTACTGACCATGGTATTACTGTGCTTTACTGACCAGTCAACTGGCATGACCTGAACCACACAGAGAATCTAGGTTTCATTGTCAAGAGGAAGGTGTGAGACACCAGATTCAACAATACAAATTAGCTAAAAACTGTTATCAAAGAAAACTTGGTCTTCCATAACACCTCAACAGTGCCACATCACCTCCATGCCACACCCCATTGATAAAATAATTTGTTCAAAAGTAGCCCAGACCAAGTATTGACTGCATACATTAATATACTTTTCAGATGGTCGACATTTCTCGATAAAAAAACCCCCACTTTATGCACAATGAATCTAGAATATATGAAAGTTTCACATTTTGAATTATATTACGGAGGAAAATTCACTTTTCCATAATATTAAAATCTTTTGAGAAGGAGATTTTACCCGCTATTTAATCAAATATTCTACGCTGCCGAGTTTATGTTTTATTACCTTTAGAGGCTTGTTATGATCATCAGCACCAGCGGCCATGACAATGTGGAACGAAACCACAGTGCAAAGCAAGTTGTAGTCCATACAAACCCCCTGTTCACTTGCATGGGGCTCAATTTCCCAGAAGCCCTAGCAGCCCAGGTGATGACTTGATTTCCGGTTTCGTCATCATAACGTGACGGCCTCGTCATCAGGTCCCGGATAAATCCCCCGTTTCTTTTAAATTATTTTAAAACGGTGAATTAAACACATTAAACAAATGTCGGGTATAGCGTTTTAGGCGCGGTGGAACACTGGATTAAACAATTAGCGGCCATCAAACTGTTAATCTTACTCGAGCAAAAAGTTTGAAATAATTGTGATATTGATTTGAAGTCATATGGCTCGGCCCTAGCGTGCGTGTGCATGGTGTGTGCGTGTGTTTCTGCATGTCCAACCTCAGCCATGTCACTCAGCTCCTGCAGGGCCGTGGTGGGCGTGGCTGATGGGGAGTTACTCTGCTGCACCAGGTCAGGCAGGTTACAATGGTTACCATGGTTACCAATCCCATTGCTCTCCGCGTGTCCCCCTCGCCTCCTCTCCTCTGTCTGAGATGGAAAGAGAGAAAGAAAGACATACAGAAGTATTTCAGATAGTGTGTGTGTGTGTGTGTGTGTGTGTGTGTGTGTGTGTGTGTGTGTGTGTGTGTGTGTGTGTGTGTGTGAATGCGTGCGTGCGTGCTCCTTACCTCTCTCATCACCAGAGTGCCGTCTTTGGAGCTATTGTAGGAGTCTCCGAGAGAATCCTCTGTCAGCCCTCCATACGACTCCACACTACCCTGCACTGCCGGCCTGCAACACACACACACACACACACACACACACACACACACACACACACACACCCACGCACACACACACGCACACATGCACAAAGGAAAGGAAACCCGATCATTTGCATGACAACTCTGACAAAACTATACTGACAACTCACTGGCTTTGGAAATGTCCTCATGAGTCATGACACATCTAGACAAGTTTTTACCAAAATAAATGTATCGTTCGATCGAGATCGACAGAGAGAGAGAGAGAGAGAGAGAGAGAGAGATCGACAGAGAGAGAGAGAGAGAGAGAGAGAGAGAGGGAGAGAGAGAAAGAGAGAGAGAGGGGGGGGGGGGTATCTAGAAACAGAAAGCATCAATGACAGATTGACAAACAGGAACACAGATAGAATGATGGCAATGCAGAAAGACGGAGAGAGAAAGAGCAATAAAATGGATGGAAATGAAGCAGGCGTCTTACATGACGCGTGGGATGTCACTGACAGCCACCGTCCCATCATGCCCCACTGTCTCGCCATCCTCGTCGCTGCTCTCCGACTCGCTGGAGGAGGAGTAGTCTGTCACCTTCATCACGACAGAAAGACATCAGAGCAAATGTTACATCCCCGAAAATTTGCATTAGCACACTGCAAAGTCTGGGGAGCCGTGGGGCACGAGAGACAAACAGACGAGGGAAGAAATGAATAATCTTAGTCATCATCAATATCCTGTCGTGGGTAACAGAGTTCTCATCGGGCCCGAAATTTGAAGCCCGGCCCGGCCCGGCCCTAACTGGGTCAGCCCGAAGCCCGGCCCGGCCCTAAAAAATACCATAATGTTAGGCCCGAAGCCCTATAAAGCCCAACAAAGAAGAAAAAAGAACGCCACTTTAATGCATGGCCAGCGCAGCAGCATGCGCCGTCAGTGAACCACTGACGGCGCATGCTGCTGCGCTGGCCATGCAATAAAGTGGCGTTCTTTTTTTTTCTTTCAGTGTGTGTCTGTGTGAGAGTGAGAACGGAGTTCAATGGACTTATCGCCGAAATAAAGGATTTATGTAGCTCACGTTAGACTGTTAATGTACCATTTCCATTTTCCATATCATTCTAATGGATTCCATTTCCAGTGGTGGTGACTGGTGAGTAGCTCCCCGTTTCCTCTGAAGTGAAGCTATGTCCAAGACCCCAAGTATCGTCCCCGTTCGGTGTCCAAAAGAACAAACATAGCCTACAAAGTTTACAAACCATCCATGCACCCGCTCATGGCGTGTCTTGACAGTTTAGAGATCTGTTATTTTAAATCGGGCACATATAACGAGGAGCGCCGCTGCTGCACTGAGGGACGGCGGTTATAATACTAATCATTTTGTAAATCAAATAGCCTGTAGCCTGCAGTGGACTGTAACATTGCGTGGTCAGATCATACACTACAGAATTATATGGATCGGTTGGTGACTATATGACGTTGATTAGGCCTAATGATTAGGTTATTTATCGCAGTCAGCTGGGTTTAACGAGATGGCTCAGTGCAACTGTTTTTGTCATGTTGCAGTCTATCATGTGATAATCCGATTGATTTATAAAACATTTAGCATTATGAACTGAAGCTCATTTGGTGCGCCGCAAAACAGAGGCTAGCCAGCGGTATAAACATTAAACAACCACCCCACCGTTCACTTCTCTCTGCCTGCGCAGTCAGTAATCCATTCCAAGCCCCCCGCCTCCTCCCTCTTCCTCCTGTCACAAGTGAATCGCCATAGCGCAGCCCTCTTCATAATAAATACATACTTGTAGGCTATACTGTATAGCCTACACATTACACAAATAACAGAATTGCTATTTTTATTATAATAAAAAATTTGAAAAAAGAAGAAAAATAAAAAATCATGGAAAATCACAGAGCCCGAGGCCCGGCCCGGCCCGACTAATTAGCATATTTTTTGGGCCCGGCCCTAAAATGTCGGGCCGGGCCGGGTTCGGGCAGAAAATGAGAATCTAGTGGGTAATGTTAAATGTGCGTGCGCATATCGCCAGTTTTATTGTCAGATGTCACTTCGAAAAACACTCTTAACCACACAGACCCTAGTGTCCCTATTCTGGGTATGTCAGAATAATGGGTGGGAATTCGGGCCGAAATAGCCGATGTACAACCTCACAAGGTGTCGCTGACACTGCAAGCTTGTAGACTTCTTTATTTTTTCTCCGCCATGCAAGCTTATTTTTTATTTTCGGTGAGGAGAGATTAGGTGTAAGGGGAAAATGGACAGGACAAAGTACACACCCCTGGGTAAGCCCAGTCAACGCAGTATATAGGGTTTAATTGGTTAACTGTGGTGGAAAGAAGTGATTCTTAGCTATCGTCCCCTTCTTTTATTAATTTTAATTTTCAAAAAATTCAGAAAGATACAGTATGTCACACCATAACACATAGCAACTCTGTCACCTGATGCGTGTAAAGAGTCGTCACACACATAGGCCTGTCACAAATATTACGTAGTAGCCTAAATGCAATTATTTGAGATACGTGTGAGCGTGCGTGCGTGCGTTCATTTCTGTGTACCTTGACTGGAGGTCTACTGCCCTCCTCCACTCTCAGCTCTCGGAGCTCCTTGGCCAGTGCACTCAGGTCCTGAAGACAGACAGACAGACAGACAGACTAGCCTCAGCGACATTGTCATTTTTATCAATCTCCAATCCTACAGAGGTGGGGCGAGACCATGCAGGGCCCTTATTTATCATCTAGCATCTCAGAATCACTCCTAGGTCTAACTCCTAGCACTAAAATAAATAAATAAATAAAGTGTTGATAAATTATGTCAATTTAGGACACCAAGTGGAAATCATGATGATGTATAATTGTGTTTTGCTGATAACGGGAGTTATGGATTGGGCACATTTAAAAAGTACAGTGCAGGACCCCATCCCCCACCAGGATTAATTAATCTATTTATTGCGCATTGCCAAGGTTTTTCCACTTTCAACCCTTATTTTGAAGAGCCAAATATCCGTTACGATGACTGTGGTGTCTTGACCGGTTACTCGGTGCAGAAAAAACCCGACGGCGAGTATCACAGCGCCTGCTGTCGGCCGTTGAAAAACCTTGTTTTTACCGATTTGGAGATAGAGCACACAAGAGTGCAAGAGGATGCATGCGCATTTTAAAATGGCTGCGTCCACTGTAACACTTTACACCTGTATGCTAACGGGAGAGAGTTGTCGATGCGATCCGATCAAAACCTTGATTAAAGAATATGAAGCCTATGGTTCTGACGGGCTGCTAGACTAATGCTTATCTACGGTTACTATGTTTCTGGCAGGCTTCGTGTTAAATACAGACAATAGCACCACTTACACAGTATGGGCTGAATTTGCGTGTCTTAAGTATTAGGTCTTATTACTTAACTTAAGACCTAGAGGCGTGATCAATGCCATTTGGCTATTCTGAGTGTCCAAAGAGCATTGACCACGCCTCCAGGTCTTATGCTTTGGGCCAGAGAGCTAAGTATGTCATCCACTGTGCAGACACAGACAACTCCATGGCAGTTTTTGAATTGAATATCAATATGTGGGTGGGAAAATGTATTAGTATTACTAAGGCAAATTAAACCATATACGTAAAACATAACCTAATGCCTAAACGTAGCCAGAGAAGTGAGGGAACACACCTCAACAGGCTGACACATGCCTAAAAAAATAACCAGGAACACATGTTCACAACAATAAATCTCGAGCTCTCCTAAATCCTGCTGGAGACCAGATTAGTTTCCTAGGTTAATAAAGTTTATGACACTCTTTTGCTCCTATGGCTAAAAGTAGGACCAAATGTGCAGAAGGTTTTGGGCCTGCTAAGACCGATTTCCTCTGAGACTATGATGAATATGGGCACAGGTCACAAATAGACAGAGAGAGAGGAGCGAGGGGAAGAGGAAAGTGGGACAAGCCGGTCGGAGCATCGTCATCGGACATGTGGGCCCGTATGCTTAAAGTACCTTAGAACAGGAGCACTGAACCCAAAAACCAGTTGGAGTTGCAGTGGTGTAAGTACTGTACTGAATTCATTTTGAGGTGTTTTTCTTTACTTTACTGGAGTATTTCCGATTGTCGGTGCTTTTACTTCTACTCCACTACTCCACCTCAGAGGCAAATATTGTACTTTAACTCCACTACAATAATTTGAAAACTATAAATTTTCATTATTATTACAAAACCTACATAACCCACTTCAGCCCTACAGTATATACATTTCACCCATTTGAAAATAGCAGATCTACAAATGCGACGCATTGTGAGCATTGTATACATTTGAAAACGTATGGAGTGGGACATAATGAGTACTTTTACTTTTGGTACTTTAAGTATATATTGATGCCAATAATGTTTTACTTTATTTGAAGTAAATTTTGAATTCCCGACTTTTACTTCTAAACTCTAACTCTAAATTGCAGTATTGGTAGGCTACTTAATTAAGAAATGTGAGTACTTTTTCCATCAATGATTGAGTTGTGTGATGTAGCGACTGATCTCAGCTCAGCGCTCCTATTCTTTGTTAAAACCACGGGAGAACTTTATGAATAGGGCCCCCCCGAGAATGGCAGAGTGGGTTTGACGCACCGTTGGAGGGCAGCAGCAACAACACCCCCCTCCCACATGCCAAGAGGACTGTGCTCCCTCCCACCCTCCCATTGAAACCAGTCGACCAGACCAAGTCATGCGGGAAGGGGCGGGGTTGGAGGGGACGGGGGTCCGTCACACACGGTGGGCTTACCAGCTCCTCCTGACCCAGTCAAGTTGACCAACAGAGAAACGGAAGAAGAGAGATACACTATTCAGAGATTGTTCAGGTTCACTTCGCATTTCACTAGCCGTGGAATGCCTGTTATATTCTTTAAATTTCACTAGACCTGGAATGGCTGTGATATTCTTTACATTTCATGTATTGGTCTATACATAGCCATAGATAGGGAATCATCACAGTAGTGGCATGAAAAGTTGTGATACCCCGCACCAATTTCAATGCACCTATTAGAATTCTGAAATTCTGCCCGAACCCGACCCTACCGGCCCGACATTTTTGGTCCGGAATGGGCCCAAAATGTATGCTAATTTGTCGGGCAGAAATTCAACTGCCCCTGGCGACCTAACAGTAAGGCAGACGGAAATGAAAGTGGATGTGTCGGATGCAGTGTGTTGCGAAGTGAACTTTACTCCGGTATCAAGTTTGTCACCGTCCAAACTTCCTAGCCCGTGTTAAGAAAAGATGGGGTGCCATAGTTTTGTACTTTTTCTGTTTTGTATGTGTCTATGGAGTTAACATTACTCTAATAGACCCCCAGGTGTGGATATAATATGCAAATATGTCTTCCCTGTGTATTTTTGGTGAAAGCTGAAAGCCTTAGAGTTAAAAGGCCCAATCGAAACACACTGCTTTACAATGGCCAAAACACAATCGAAAATCGGCGATCGAAAATGACTCCAAATGTCCAAATGACTCCAAACTCCCAAAACCCTTTCGGGTTTTGGGAGTTTTACGCCCCCTGGTGGCCGGGACGAACCTCAGGCAGGGCCTAGTTAGGGCAGAGCCCATTGAGAAATCTACTGTCAATTATGTTCCCCATAATATCTCCTCACTGAAGGAAGTTTTCATACTGTATGCTCAGTCCTGCGATCATTTCGGTCCCCGTCGTGTACAGAGAACGTGGTCACCAAGCATTTCATTATCGGGCGAGCACTACCGCCGCAATGACTTCCCTCTCCGGGAGGGCTTGGATGTGATCCATTTCTGTGTATATGCAATATATGAAAAATGTACAGTATGTAATATCACAGCAAGTCTAGGACTAGCATTACAACACACAAACACACGCACAAAGGCACACGCCTTTGTGCGTGCATGCACACAGTAATGCACACAAATTAACCTGTACAACACACACACACACACACACACACACACACACACACACACACACACACACAATAATGCCCTCAGTCAAACACTGATATCTGTTGAAAGGAAAAGGTGGGATGTTCCTGTGAGAGCAGCCTCCTTTTCTCCATGCCAAGGGGTTAAACAGAGGGAAACGCAAACATACTCAAATGGGTGAAAGGTGTGTCACTAACCTCATCTATGGCTTTCTTATAGCTCTGAGCAATGAAGGAAGAGAGAGAGAGAGAGAGAGAGAGAGAGAGAAAGAAGACAGAGAGAACCAGATGAGTAGCAGAGAAGGCTAGTCAAAAATTTCAGAGGAGGAAAGAATAATGAGCACAACCATGCTAGAGTGTAAGGCGCGTGCACGGTGTCTGTGTGTGTGTGTGTGTGTGTGTGTGTGTGTGTGTGTGTGTGTGTGTGTGTGTGTGTGTGTGTGTGTGTGTGTGTGTGTGTGTGTGTGTGTGTGCGCGTGCGTGCGTGAGAGAGAGAGTGACTCACAGCAGGTCTGCTGGGTCTTGCCGACTCTCGTCCCTCGTCCTGTTTTGGCTTGGCCTCCTGATTGGCTCCTGGGGGGGATCCTTCATGCTTGGTTTGACCTATCAGGGCGAGAACAGAGTTTGACAGTAGCACACAAACACTTCCCCACCACCCCAAAATACAAACACTTCTACAGCTTCTATCGGTGTAAACGGGGATAAAAAAATAAAACATTGTGTGTACAGCATCACTTGTCAAACGACTCGTGTAAACAATATACAGTAGTGTATACACATGGCAGGGGCATTTGTAGAAGGAGCTGCTCTGTCCTGAACAAACTGCAGGTGTTTGTGTCTGTGTCATGGGCGCGTCATCAGGTTATTTGTTTTATATCACGTAATAAGGTTAGGTTTGCCACCTTGTATGTGTCAATCATCACCAGGCTGTGAAGAAGCTTCTTCTTGCAATATACAATGAGACATGCCTCTCCGCCTCTCCCCTCCCCCCCTCGGTGGCATGTGTTTGTCAGCGGGAGAGCCATGCATATCTGTTATGTCCCACTGGTCGGTGTCTGACACATCTCACCGTAGGCACTTTCTCCCGTCTCTCTCTCTCACCCCCCCCCCCCCTCTCTAATGTATGTCTTTCTTCAATTCCCTCAATCTCCCTCTCCTTATCGCTCCCTCGTTTCTTCTCGCCGCCTGCGTCTCGGGAGAAGGAGTGCAACAGGGCACAGCGGACAGGTTGAGCGGAGCAGAACCATCAGCTGACACCATCCCGCGGAAACGCACTGAAGCCCTGGAAGCTCGCAGGTTTGTCCGCGTGTATATTTAGTAAGTACGTGGTGTGTCCGTGTGGTGTGCAGGTGTATGTGCACGTGCGTCGTGCCGGCGTGTGCACAGGTGACAGGTGAGTGCATAGAGTGTGCATATGCATACGCATTCACATATCGTCATCACACACTGTATGTGAAGTGTATGTGAAGTGTGTGCACTCGTACAGTATATGCCTGAACTGTGTGTGCTTTTGATTTGCACATATTCTGTACATTTACACGTGCAATATTATGTATTTGTATGGAAACATTTGGATGTTTGTGTTGCTTGCATCAGGCTGGCAATTGCAGCTAATTTGTGATAATTGCTGAAAATAGTGGGTCATAAAAGAGGTGTCAACCTGGCCTCGGGTAGGCGAGAGCAGGGATGTGCACAGAGTGTTATAGAGGCAGGGGCTGAAATCCCATAAGAGGGCACTTTTGGACAAAAATAGCAACACGTTGTGAGCTTGTAGATCAGCTGGCGCAACCCAGCACTCTTTAGCTAGTGGAGATGCGGTGTACGACAAGGATTTATAAACCAATTTGTTCAACGCAAAATGCTGCGTTCAAGTTCAGGAAAAAAGCAATTCTTCTGAATGCTGCCTTCCAGCATGGCATGGAAAGGAAAGGAAAGGAAAGGAGTGGCATTTGCATTTCTTTCACCATAGTAAATGCTGCATTTGTGGTCTGGAAAGGGCAGTTGTTTTACAGACGGGTAAAAGGGCAGGGGCTGAAGCCCCCATTGATGTCTATTATGTGCACATCCCTGGGCGAGAGTGAGTGTGTGTGTGTGTGTGTGTGTGTGTGTGTGTGTGTGTGTGTGTGTGTGTGTGTGTGTGTGTGTGTGTGTGTGTGTGTGTGTGTGTCCTCACGTACCTCTCCTCTCTGTGGAGCCTCCCTGTGATGACGGCGAGGAGGATGACGAGGAGTTGGAGGAGGTTCTCTGCAACACGGCGTCCAGGGAGAGCTCAGAGCGCCGCAGGTCCGGGTTACTGAAACACCGTCAGAACTTCTGTTCAGTCTGTGTACTAGTTAGTTAGTTAGTTAATTAGTTAGTTAGTTTATTTAGTTCGGTCATATTTAACGGTCATAAAAACAATACAGTTGTTGAGCATACAGTACATACTGTGTACAGAGCAGTCTGTACAGTTGAGACCACAACTTAGTCGACAAAGTGACTATTTGGCCAAAAAGGTAAGGGCTGAAGCCGAAGCTTATATCGCCCACCTTATTACCAAAAAATTTAATAAAGAATAAAATGTCAACCCGTCAGTACTTCGGTTTAGTCTGTGTGCTATTCAACCCAAGGTCTGGGTTACTGAAACACCATCAGTCTGTGTGCTATTCAACCCAAGGTCTGGGTTACTGAAACACCATCAGTCTGTGTGCTATTCAACCCAAGGTCTGGGTTACTGAAACACCATCAGTCTGTGTGCTATTCAACCCAAGGTCTGGGTTACTGAAACACCATCAGTCTGTGTGCTATTCAACCCAAGGTCTGGGTTACTGAAACACCATCAGTCTGTGTGCTATTCAACCCAAGGTCTGGGTTACTGAAACACCATCAGTCTACACATGGTACTGTTGTAGAGGCCCCATTTTTGACACGCTTAACCACTCAAACATTCGTCGGAAATAGGAGATGCAACACGTTGTGAGCTTGTAGACCGCCTATTTTGGGGGGCAAAGAGATTTGGTGTACACAGGGAAAAACTGTCCAAGTGCTGTTCTAACTCAAGTCCGGATCTCAAAGACTAGAGGGTTTAAGTGGTTAATGTTCCTACACAGCAAACCTCGCAGTACTTAATGCTAAATATATAACAGGCAGGGCAGAATTCTACTACACAGTATCGGTAATTATGGCTGTCCCTTGTAAATAAGGTCTTACATGCATTGATGAGCAAGCATGAAACCAAAGGAGTGCATTTTCCTCAATCTTGAGGCTTATAGCCATAATTAAAAGAGGAGGAGTTCTATTCTTGGGCAATTTTAGTTTATTTTCTGGATAATTCAATATCATACTGCTTTAAATAAGTTAATATGATATTTACCTGGCACGTATGAGCTGGGATCCACTGCGAGGTCCAAGGCCTACTCCACCATTAGGAGAATTCTTCCTCACCAGGGCTGGGGAGATAGAGGTGGTCCTGGCGGGCACCTGAACAAATACAAAGTGAAACGCACCATTACCACTGCTTTTCATTACAGGGCTTTTTTAGTTTTTGACATCTGGGCATAAAAGGTGCAGAACTCAAAGCACCTTTGAAACCTCCTTAATGTGCAATTCAGATTTCAGGTTAACAGGATAACATGTTCATGAGTTCTGAGCAGACGTTTACTTTGAAACTCCAGCATCTGCCAAATTAAATAACTCCCATGGTTTCTGAGAGCCAGCTAAATTTAGAGCAAAAGAAGCTGAAAAAGAAAAATCAATCGAAAGAAAGAAACAGGGTTCCCAGCACCTGCCATACTTGTGCCCTTAGCCTGCAAATGGCCCACCATAAACAAAGGGATAAACAAAAAAAAGTGGACAGTTTGAATTTTGTCCACGTCCTTGATAGAAACAAAGTAATATGGGCGCTAGAAAAGAACATGCCAGCCACATCCATCGAGTTCAATGGAGAAGTGGTGCCCTGTGATATTCGGTTACTTCGGTAACCTATACAACGGTGTATGACTTCATGTCGGCGGCGGTGGCTCAGGGGTAGAGTGCCAGGATGGCAACCGTAAGGTTGCCAGTTCGAACCCGGGCTCCCCCAGAGTTACTGTCGAAGTGTCCTTGAGCAAGACACTGAACCCCTAATTGCTCCCGATGTGCTAGTTGGTGCCTTGCATGGTTTCCGCTGCCATCGGTGTGTGAATGGGTGAATGTAATGCACAATCTCTGTAAAGCGCCTTGGATAAAGGCGCTATATAAATGCACCATTTTATGTAGTGAGACGAGTGTATGAGTGTGTAAAGTGCAGTAAGTGGGTATGTGTCCATGGGCACACATGATGAAGTCTCTGAGTGGGATGCGTGGGTGTGAGCGCCACAAAAACTGGCAACCACACTAATAAGCCTGTCCCTGCACACATCAGCATTTCCAGTACCTAGTTTGTCTGTCCCCCTCCCTCTCTATTCTCCCAATCAGTTCTCTCCTCCCACCTTGGGTGGGATGTCTTCCTCTCTCAGCCAGGCGGTCCTGTCCCGGTCTCTGTCCCTCTCACGTTCGTCCCGGCTGGTGACGCGCGGCGGGGGGGCGGGGTTGTCGGAGGTGGGGTCCGAGTTCTGGCGAGGCATCTCGGGCCGCGGGGAGCCCACCCCAGCTGCCTCCCCCAGGGCTGAGCCGCTCTGGTCCTGGAGGGACTGGGAGCCTGACATGGAACTATGGGTCTTCACCGGAACCAGGTGGGCCATCTAAAGCAGGGAGGGAGGGAGGGAGGGAGGGAGAGAGATACAGGGGTGGATGAAAGGATAGGGGGAGATGGAGAGACGGGACGAGGCATGGGAGAGAAGGAGGGAGATTTGGAGGGATGGAAGGAGACAGAATGAAAGAACGGAGGGTATAGGAGCGAGAGTGAGACATGGAAGAGAGACAGGGTAAGAGCAGAGAGATTGAGGGAAGGAGAAAGAGTGAGAAGTGACCGGGGGCAGGGAGGAAGGAGAAAGGATGAAACAGAGGTAGCCAAGATGACCAATGTTAATTTGTGCCACACGCCTGGTGTCAAGAAAAACCCCACCAAACTTTCTCACACACACACACGCAGTCACGCACACACACACACACACACCTGTGGCTCAATGGAGCGGTGGATGGGTGGGGTGCGGGCAGGCTGCATGCCCCCGCTGCTGAAGGACTCGGAGCGGGGAGGGAGGGAGGGGTCGGAGATGCGGTTGGACACTTTGTGCTGCAGTGCTGGTGAGCTCTGTCTGTTCAGCTTAGAGCGCTCCTCCACCTGAGACAGGTCACACAACACACACACCTCTGTCACACACAGGACAGCATGGCACGGCGTGGCACACATCCCGCAATCGTGCTAGAATCACTCTAGACACGCTACCACCAACAGACAGTCTCAACTTCACAACTCTGTGGGACAGCAATCGAATGTTACATTGTAGTGCGACGAGTTTGTGATTAATAGGACTTGTGTGTGGGTGCGCATGGTCACGCAGGGATGATATCAAATACCTCTTCCTTGGAAGTTTGCAAATGGATGAAAAAACGGGCTGACAGTAACTTGACCTGACTGTACCTTGCCATGCCCTCACAGGCTCTGATGGTAAGTCTCATAAGAACACAATGGAAACATTTTCTCAGGACTTTAGGATTGATTTGAAAATTATTTTACTTGTTTATAAAGCTCTCAATGGTCTCGCACCTTCCTATCTACATGACTGCCTGCCTGAATATGTCCCAAACTGCCCCCTAAGGTCTTCCACTGCTGGCCTGCTCGCTTGGCCAAAATAAAATGGCCAAAAAAAATACGGGGAAGCAGCTTTTTGCTCACGCCGACGACGTGGAACAAACTCCAACTGTACCTTCGACAGGCAGCCTCTGTAGACATTTTTTTTTTTTTTTAAGATTTTGTTTTTTGCGGCTTACGCCTTTTATTGATTTTTGAAGGGACAGACAGTAGGCTGACAGGAAACGGGAGAGAGATGGGGGGATGACATGCAGTAAAGGCCGTGTCGGGTCCGGGAGTCGAACCCGCGGCACACTGCGACTGGATCACCAGTCCGGTGCCCAGACCGTTACGCTACGGCCTGGGCCTAGACATTTTTTAAAGCACAGCTCAAGACCCACTTCTACACTCTTGCTTTAAATTGATTTTTGTTATTCATGTCCTCACTGTATTGCATTACTGCAATTATTTTAATGTTTTATGCCTTGCTTTTCTTTTCTTTTCTTTCTTTCTTTCTCCATTGCTCTGCACTTTGATCTGCATTTCATGTCATGAAAGGTGCTATACAAATAAAGTTTTATTATTATTATTATTTATTACATGTGCATTTGATATGAACTGAGTGTACTGTATTTATAGTGTTTAGGTTCCCATGTCTTTGCTGTTAAAAGCTCTACTGTGAAGAGGCTTGCCTGTTGTTTGTAAATTGTTGTCCATTTGCAAACTTCCAAGAAAGAGGTATTTTGATATCATCCCTGCATGATATGCGTCATATGCATGCACGTGTGTGAGGAACACTATGCTATAACATTCCATGCCCTCCCTGGAAGCAGCTCCTTGCAGATTTTCATCTCTCGCCCACATACTGAAGTGAATTTCTTTATGATCTGGGTTTGTGTGTGTGTGTGTGTGTGTGTGTGTGTGTGTGTGTGTGTGTGTGTGTGTGTGTGTGTGTGTGTGTGTGTGTGTGTGTGTGTGTGTGTGTGCTCGCGCCAAGCACGTGTGGTTGTGTGTGTGTGTGCATGTGTCCCACATACAATTGAGAATTGAGAGGGTCTAAGGGCTACGGCGTACATTGGGGAATAATCCCTAATCTGGATGTCCCAAACCCTGCCCCCCAGTAGACATACAATAAGTACTGGGGGGGGGGTTACAGTGGTATTCTTTCGTAGGCTTTGTGTAATGCCCCCATGAGCCATAATCTGGAGAGATTATCCAGATTATGACCCGTGTCCAAAAGGAATACGCACCAATGTGTCATTTCTAAAAGCATTGTTAGTCGCCTGCTACAGCCTGGGCACCGGTGAGGTCATTAAACATGAACATAAGGGAAGACAAAACAACAGCAGTGAAAGGTCTATAGACTATGTGGATCTACAAGTCACCGAGAGGCGAGCTACTGCCGCCATGGGAGTCGGATCATTGCATGTTCCGTCTGTGGAGTCATGCAATCACAGGTTAGCGCCGCGGTGGCATCAACTGGTGCTCTGCTAGACTGCTACAAGCAAAAAAGGAAAGGGAAGAAGGATCCTGCAACCTAGTGGAGATGCTAGAAGAGAGAGAACTGCTATTAAAGAGACGATCTCTTTGCAGTGGGAAAGGCTTCTGGGTGTCAGTTTGCCAAAATACGAGACTGAATCTTCTCTCACTGCATGTGTGTGTGTGCGCGTGTGCGCGTGTGCATGTGTGTGTGTGTGTGTGTGTGTTTTTCTATAGCTTATTCCACCCAAAAGCTCATTCCTTAAAGCAGAGATAAAGTCAGAGGTAAAGGTTGGAGAGATTAATTAAATGGTGGTAATAATAAGAGGTGATTATTTTTGGTCGCTGCTGCAACTACGCCAAGAAAACACCCATCAAACAGGAAGAGAGATTAGGTTGGGGAGGCGAGCGAGTTGGAGGAGAGAAAGGGCATGGCCAAAAACGACATGGACTGTCGCTCAGACCCTGGAGGGATCCCGCCACCGGTTGGCCAGCACCCATCACCGAGCCGTGTGCCGATAGGCTGCTTGACTGACCGTATTGGGAAGCTGACTGGCCGGGGTTCCTCAATGACATCGTCAAGGTTAAGGCTCGCCCCAGTGGCTTGGGGAAGGGCAGAGGTTTGGTTCAGGGGTAACAAGAGAGAGGGGGTGTTGGCGTGGGGGGGGGGGGCTTAACATTGGTGGCTCTCTTTGGCTTACAGTTCCCCTACAGAATGTATATCAAAGATACGTACAGATATAAAGGTGAGTAATGATGTCATAGTAATTGCCCAAATGCAATAAGAGTAAGTAAAACAATTACTGCAAAATTAAGCCTAAAATAAATAATCTACATAATTATTTGTACAATATATTTACATTACAGATGTGTGTGTGTGTGTGTGTGTGTGTGTGTGTGTGTGTGTGTGTGTGTGTGTGTGTGTGTGTGTGGATAATATATGTACAATATTTACAATACAGATATGCACAAAACCGTGTGTGTGTGTGTGTGCGGGGGGGTGGGTTAATACCCTCCCTCAAAGGGTCTGATATAAAGCGTAGTCTGCGAGCCAAAGGGGGAGCCAGAGGGCGAGGGTTGAGGAGTACAGAATGGGGACATTCGGGGAGATGAACAGGGGGAGGAGACTTTGGGAGGAGAGTAGCCTATTGGGGACTGTGACCTTCCAGAGCTCTGTAAATGGACGGGGAAGGCGAGAGAGACACCCCATTTCCTTCGCACATCCGCAGAACGACTCCGCCTTCGGCACCTCTCGTCGAAAGCCTGACAGTTTGCCAAGGACGGGGAGCTAGCATTCAACGGAGAAGAGCTCCCATACTGCCTCCTCCTTACACCCTCACGCATCCAATCGGAATCAGGTACTTGGAGGAAGCCACTGGCTTTTTCCGGGTCAAAGAATTGATGGCGACTGGGTGAGCGTACCCTCTCCCTACGTAGCATGGAGTGGAGAATATAATCAGGGCTGGACTGGGAGAGGAACCCGTCGGGAGAAGGGGGCCCCGTCACCAGACTCTCCTGGCTGATGGCCGACCTCATACCCTTCCAGAACATCAACTCCTCCTCGGGGTCTAATTCTACGTCTATTCTATAGCACGGCGAGTGGGACCTGGCTCGTGTGTGGTCACTAACCGGTTTAGTTGCAGAGTTGGACACAGGGCTACATCCGGCCTGAGGTTTCTGGGCCGAGCCCTGGGCCTGAGAGTGAGGGGCTTTGGGCTGCGCAGGCCCCTGGGCGGCTCCCTGGCCGGGGGCAGAGAGAGGCCAGTCTCTGGGTCCCTGGCAGGGGACAGCCGCGGGATTCGAATGATTTCCTGGACTGTGACTAGAGCCATCTTTCGGGCCCTTAACGGCCCCCTGGTTGGGGTCAGGGCCGCGGCCCTTCTGACTGAGGTTCTGAGCCCTGAACTCTCGGATCTGCTGGCTGATCTCCTGCTTCAGCCCGGGATCCAGGGGAGCGGCGGGGTCGAGGGAGATGCGGATGTGAGGGGGGAGGTGGGTGGAGAGGAGCTGAGCGGCGTGGGAGGGTGTTCGCCTAGGGATCTGATGGGCTCGGGGCGGGCCCTGCGAGGAAGAGGACGACGCTGGTTGGTTGAAGGACTGATGATGTCGTAGAAGGGGGCGGGGCGGGTTACCACCACGAGCAACCTGTTGCTGCGGCTGCTGCTGTGGTGTCGGGACCTGGAAGCCGAGAGTCACAGGAGGGTTAGCCGTCAAAGCACACATACAGTGACACGCGTGTCCATACACAGAGGGAGCACGCGTGCACACACACACACACACACACACACACACACACACACACACACACACACACACACACACACACCCTTGTGAACATCAAGGCAGCATTATTGCGATTTTATGACGGTTCCGCATTCAGAACCTACAATACAAGAATCCTTCCTGCTCTCATCAGTCTTCTCTCACCTGTTGGGAAATCTGCAAAAGAATACGTTAACAAAGTAAACAAACCAAGAAGGCAACTAGATATATAAACATATTTGTGTAGAGTATGTGTGTGTGTGTGTGTGTGTGTGTGTGTGTGTGCGGTATAAGAAATGGTTACTTCAAAATGCTACATAACATACATAATTATACAAATTTCAAATCCCAACTCTGAGGGGCAAATGCACATAAAGGGATTGCGTGGCTTTTGCAATGTGGCTTTTGCTCCAATGCACTGGTGCTATTTCCACACATTTAAATTAGGTAATATGCATAACTTTTGGCAAAGTTATTGGCATCTTCAGAGACACTGGTGGCAACTGAAGCACATTTACAGTATAAGGGATGTCACTACGACCACTTTACAGTAGTAAATATAGTTATATACATTTACTGCATACTGCATATATTTGTGCGTGCAGCAGTAGTTTTCAGCCTGCAGTGTGGAAGCACCAAGCAGCCTTTTAGTATCTCAAAAGTGTGTTTTTTGAGATCAAGCCCGGGCAGATAGGCCATTTCATAGAAGTAGAATCTGTAAAGAACTGCTCGTTCCTTGTGTTGTCTCATAGTAAATGTTTGTAGAGACCTTTTCACAACTGGCTCCGCTATACACTGCTGTTTGTAGGGACCTTTTCACACCTGGCTACACTGCAATTTGAACAAAGTCAATCTGTTGGACTGAAAACTATAATAGCGTTACAGTGCATGAAAAAGGCTGAATTGTTTTTGCTTTGTTCGCAGCACAGATGAGTGCATTACATTTGTCTACACCAGTGTTTCCCAACCTATGTGCCGTGTGAAATGCCCAGGTGTGTTTTAGGCTAGGCTAAAAGTGTGCCCTGGCAGAAAAAAGGTTGGGAAACACTGGTCTACACACTGCCATTCTGCCAACAAAAGACAATTGAAATGTCACTGTGGTTAAATAAACTTGTTGTAACTTGTAAGGTGATGCATTTGCGTTTGACTTTTTAACGTTACTGTACAGTATTATGTACAGGAAATGTATTTAAAAATGTAAACCCCTGGTTTAATACCATCAAATTCAGTGTAACATATTATCTTCAGACATAATAGCTTAAAATGTCTGAGTCCATTGGCTCTAATAACATTTATCACTTGGATTGTCCATATTCAGACACACCATAAGGCCTCAGCACCAGCTCCACTAAGTCCTCAGAGACAAAGGTCAAAGATGCATCAGCACATGAATAATTAGTGCAGCACAAAGCCACCATTATAGTTTGCCATATGGATAATTGTATTCAGATGCAAAACAACAGCAAACTGCATGCAGTCAACTGCAAAAATGTGTAGACAACCTTAAAACGGGGCAGATAGTGGGGCATGCAGTCAAAGGACCAGTGCATTCAGTGTTGAGAGTGTAAAAATTACACCCGTTTGAACTGAGCGGTGCAGGCTGCTCAACACCACCGCTGGCTGGCTGAAATTATAGTTACAGTGCTCAGTGTGAATGGCCCTTTAGGTCACTGCAGCTGTTCATACTCTAAACAGACAGACAGACATACACATGTGGCCAGTCATTGGAGCGGTTAGGCACCACTCAAAAATGTACTAGCAGGGCCCCCCCTTTGCAAACGGCGGATTACTCAGCTACTTGATACTTGACACTCTTCCCACATTGGCTGCTCTGCATGCCCGTGTTGTCAACATGTACGCATTGCATATGAATTGCTGGGGGGGGGGGGGGGGGGGTGTTACCTCTTTGGCCCAGGCGGGCTTGTCACTGGGGTTGACAGCATCTTTGTAGTGGTACAGCTGCTTCTTGTCTGCAGCTCGGCCCTCCTGCTGCTGTTGCTGCTGCAGAGACACCAGGTAGGCCCTCTCCTGCTGGAGCTGCCTCTGCAATCGCTCTGCCTGCCGCTGCTCCTCGATCTGCTTACGTTTGTACTCCTGCAGGGAGGGAGGACATGAGAGAGAGAGAGAAAAGGTGGAAATAACAAAAAGAGGAAATACATAAAGAGGAAATGGTTACCATGACGTGATCTTTAGCCTGTGGCTGACCTGACCGGGGTCAAATAGCACTCATGGAATGGTTCTTAACATTAGCTTGAACCTGCTTGGCTGTCCAGATTGGCGAGGCTATAATTTACTTTTAGTAAAGTCAACCGACTTCCTCCAAATATATTTTTATATATCTTTCCATGCAGCTTCCTGGCACTGTGTTGTTCTATGTGCCGACTCCCCACTGAGGTGGCATAAACAAACCATGGAAAGTTTATTCATCTGCTAACTGACCCGGGTCATTCACCGCCTGCTGACACAACTGGCATATGCTCTGATCATGCAGCAAAGTTTGGGCAAGCGCATTGCCCAATGGGCATGTTGCCTTCTTTTTACAATAACAAGTTTGACAAAGGATGCGAGGAGCAGATCAAACAAACACAAATGAGGTTTTGGCAAACATTTAAAAGAGTATAAGACAGACGACAGAAGGGAGAGAATAAGGAAACGTGCCAGGAAGGAAAAAATGCAAGGAATGCAAAAAAAATATGGGTCACAACAATACATTGTGGATTCCATGTTTGGGCAATGGAGGGAGGTAGGACGGTTCATCGCACTGTTCTGGGATATAAACATGGGCCGGATCTCAAAAGGCTCGTCTTTGCGTCATCATCTCCCTGTGCCTCGCTTACTTTTATTTACCTTTTAAATGTGCTTTGAGTAATCTACAAACGACTGGTGGGAAAAACAGACAAAAATCTGTCCTGCAAATTCCTCAAACCCATTTATGCAGAGAGTCGCTATAGCCTGGACAAATTATTGTCTTATTTGGAGTGCTGTGAGAAAACAATCAATGTCTCATTTTCACCCAGTGTTGTGTGGGCTGGCCTCATTTACTTCATCAAAACAATGTTATCTGTTTTGTTTTCCACCCTCAGGAGATCCAGCCATGTTAATGATACATGCAGCGGGTGATTTGACCAAATTGATCAGGGTGGGGGAAAGATAATATTGTCAGAAAAGGCAATCTCTATTTCCCCCCACGCTCCACCCCTGTACTGCAATGATTTATCTTGCTAACATACAATATCCCCGTTCAAAACACCCTCTGGATGTACAGTATGGAGTTGGCCAGACAGACGTTGGCATCTAGAATCGAGCTGAACACTGAAGTCTAGGTGCACAAACGTAAGCACACAGTCACCAGCCGAAAACAGGCCGGCTTCTGCCATTGTCGATGTATAAAGCCAGCAGCAATGAAAACCTTTTTCCAAACGATTTTCTCAATGAAACAACTTCTTCCATAAAGCTATTATGAGTGTACATCCAACATTAGCTGCACCAAGTACCGCCCAGAGATTCCATGGGTGCAGTCGTTAATGTGGTACATTATGTATTTATTGAGAAAACATGCGTTTTATTCAGAAGATATACTGACTTTATTGCTAACGGAAGAAGTGGACTCCCCCTGCTTTCAACGGAGGAGTTTGCTTGCTTCTACATGCTGTTGTTCGTTGTCATTTTTTTGGCTTTTAGAAAAAGTTGTTGTGCGTGTCCAGACTTTAGTATCACGCCACGACACAGACGCTGCCATTTGTCTGGGCTACAGTATTATGGAGTGAAGGGGGTAGGTAGATAGGGCCACACATCACAGGGTATACAGCGCTATAGTGTGGGGGTCATAGAGCGCCCCGTTCCGCTTTACCAGCAGTAAAGCCTGCTCCTGTAACAGCTGCTGCTGCAGGATCTCTAACTGCCTCTGTTCCTCCTCCAGCTGTCTACGGATATACTCCTGAACAACAGTGAGCACGCCGGCACGCACGGAGCAGAGAGAAAGAGAAAGAGAGAAAGAAACCATGTTAATGCAGGAAAAAACCTGAGAGGGGAAGAGACAGGTAAAGGAAGATGGAAGTCATCTACAGTCGGCAGCAGTGGTTACTGTTTTTCCACATTTCTTGTGACCGAGACACAACAATGGGCAAGTCAAAATATCTCTCAAGGCACACCTAAAGTATGTTCATAGCAAAAATAGAAGATCTACAAGATCACAACGTGTCGCAATGAAACAGATTGTGAGGGTATTAATTAATCCAAAGTGTTGATATAGTAAATTAATGTAACCTTTTGTATAGTTGCATACAGTAAATTGCAATAATAATGTGTGGTTGACACAAAATGCAGTCGTGGAAAGTAACTAAGTGCATTTACAATTGTAAGGTATTTGTACTTTACTTGAGTATTTACAATTTCCAATACTTTCACTTCTACTCCACTACATCTCGGATCCAAATATTGTACTTTTACTCCACTACATATGTGAAAACTTTAGTTACTAGTTACTTTTTTTTTTGTTGATTATTTTACAAAACATACACAAACTACTTCAGCCTGTATATTTAGGTCATTTGAAAATAGTTGATCTACAAGCTCACTTTCCACCACTGACAACATGCCAAGACACTCCTGGAGCGGTTTCACAACACACCAGTGTGCCTTGGCTCACCGTATGGAAAGCACTGATCTGTGGATGTGTTCCTGTAACCACAACCTGCACCAGCAGCTACATGGGAGGCAGGGAGAGAGGGATGGGGGCATGCCGCGTGTCTTATAATGAAAAGAAAGACAAGGAGATATAGATCAAGAAGGAGGTAAAGGGTAACTCCCAAACCGCAGCATATCATCAGGCCCAGGGGAGAGGGGGAGAGAGAGAGAGAGAGAGAGAGAGAGAGAGAGAGAGAGAGAGAGAGAGAGAGTGAGGGAGAGAAAGATGAAGACTGAGACAAAGAGAAACTCAAAGTGACATCTGCTCCTCTTGCTGCTATACCAACGGATACGGACTGCTGAGGAGGGAGAAATTGAGAATTACATCCCGGAATGCCCAAGAATGAGCGAGAGAAAGATAAGGGATCTGCTTCTAACTGTATCAGATATACTGTAGTCCTAATCGTCGTGGAGAGGGAGAGAGAACAGTGAAAACCATGTTATGATATTCCTTCACATCCAATGGCAGCGGGTGAGAAAGATGCAAAGAGAGAGAGAGAGAGAGAGAACACTAGCACAGACACCCTCCTGGGATTTATGCAAGCAGCCGCAAGGGTGGGAAGAGAAAGTCAGAGTCACAGGAGAGCTAAAGGAAGAGAACGAATAGACTATCTCCAGTATGTGTCTGTCTGTCTGTTAGCGAGAGAGAGAGAAACAAAGCCTTTATTTTACAGACAGACAGACAGACAGACAGACAGACAGACAGACAGACAGACAGACAGACAGACAGACAGACAGACAGACAGACAGACAGACAGACAGACAGACAGACAGACAGACAGACAGAAAAAGACAGAGAGAGAGAAAGATTGATAGGTGAGAGATAAGAAACAAACACAATGGAACTTGGCAAAGGAAGCCAAATTCTACAAAACAAAAAAATAGAAAGGAAAGGAAAGGAAAGAAAAATGATCGAGTAGAGGGGGAAAAGCAGAATAATAATAATAATACACACAGAGAAAGACTGAAAAAGTGAAATAGAAAGGCAGGTCTGGGGCGATGGAGAGAGACAGAGAAAGAAAGAGAGAGAGACAGAATAGTGACTGGGAGGAAGATTGAGTGTATGAGTGAGAAGCCTGCCAGCAAACAGAAGGACAAAGAGAAGAGAGTAATGTCCTCCTGGCAGCCAGGTGAGGTTCAATGAGAGATGGACACACAGAGAGAGAGAGAGAGAGAGAGAGAGAGAGAGAGTGAGTGAGTGAGTGAGTGAGTGAGTGAGTGAGTGAGTGAGTGAGTGAGTGAGTGAGTGAGTGAGTGAGTGAGTGAGTGAGTGAGACAGAGACAGAGACAGAGACAGAGACAGAGACAGAGACAGAGACAGAGACAGAGACAGAGACAGAGACAGAGACAGAGACAGAGACAGAGACAGAGACAGAGACAGAGACAGAGACAGAGACAGAGACAGAGAGAGGGGGGGGGTGTACTCCCAAACACACACCAGTGTCTGATAGCTGGAAAAAGTGAATGGTCAGAAAGATGACAGGTCAGATACCAGAACACAACCATTTTTGGACAACAGCAACTGAATGCAAGCAGAGTGTCCTGACAACCTGAAGAAATAAGCCTGAAACGGATGTCCCTGAGGTCGTATGAAAGGGAGAGAGAGAGAGACAGAGACAGAGACAGAGACAGAGACAGAGAGAGAGACAGAGAGAGACAGAGACAGAGACAGAGACAGAGACAGAGACAGAGACAGAGAGAGAGAGAGAGAGAGAGAGAGAGAGAGACAGAGAGAGACAGAGAGAGACAGAGAGAGAGAAACCTTTCAGCATAGAGGAAGGCATACTTTACATGAAACCAACATGCATCATACAAAATCAAGAGTGTGATGCTGCAATCCAGAACATATTTTAAAGAATAACACATTATTTGACATATTGCACCTTCAACACTGTGCAAATGTAACCAAATGGACCCTGGATAAATTAGAAATGAGGATTTTAATGCAAATATGCCCATTACTTGCATGCATGCGAGTGTGAGTGTGAGTGTGAGTGTGTGTGTGTGTATAGTACCTGCTCTCTCTCTGCATGCCTCCTCTCCTCCTCTCTCCGCAGTTGTTCCATCTCCTCATATCGTCTCCTCTCCTGCTGTTTCCTCACCTCGCGCTCCCTTTGCTGTTGCTGTTGGCAGAGTAGAGGAGGAATACACAGAACCAGTCATAATGAACATGATGTACACTATGCAATAAATGCACCTCAGTCAACATTAACACTACAGTCCATTATGTATTGTATTGTTGTTGCTGTACATCCCATGACCTCTTTTTTTGTTTTTTTGTCTTTTGTTTTTATTCAGTTTTTTACTGTTGATGTTTCTGTTCTATTGTATGCCTTGTTTGTCTTTTGTGTCTGTCTTGCATATTCAAAAATTCAAAAATAAAGAGTTAAAAAAAAAAAAAAAACACTACAGTCCATGACTTTTCGCTGCTGTCGGGTTGAAACCGTGTATGCCCAATAACGTTCATATCTTATAACTTTTGTGTGCGACACTCTTGTATGACTAGGTAGGGTTGTACGTTGTAAGGTTTCTGCCTGACAGCAAGGTTTTGCTGTTGCTGTTATGTCCTATCTGGGTTTCAAACCAAGACAGGAGAATCTAAATTCTCCCCCTACGCACGCACACGCACACGCACACACACACACACACCCCTGAGTTAAGAGGTGACGTTGGCCTATCCCAGTGGTGGCGTTTAGCTGTGTGTTTGGAGGACTTCTCTGGTGGGAACCTAGAGAACGAGCACATATTATGGGCTAAGGATTTCCTGCTATAAGCCTGCTCTCTGGAACTAACAGGGGGCACTGGGGAAAGAGTGGTGGAAAGTAACTAAGTATATGTACTCAAGTACTGTACATAATTAAAAAGTTTAGGTATTTTTACTCAAGTATTTCCAATTTCCATTACCGTTACTTCTACTCCACTACATCTCAGAGGCAAATATTGTACCGTTACTCCACTACAATTATTTGAAAACTTTATTTACTAGTTACTTTGTAGATTTTATACATTAACCACTTCAGCCCTATATACATTTTGGCCATTTTAAAATAGCCGATCTGCAATTTTTTAATTATTTTTATACATTTGGAAACTTGCCTGAAGAAGGTCAGTAGACCGAAAGCTTGCTAAATAAATGCATTGATTGTGCGCAGATCTGAGTGTGCGGCGCTTCCCTTTATTTTTTTATACATTTGAAAACTTGAAATGGGTCATTCTGCACAATGAGTACTTTTACATTACTTACTTGTACTTTTACTCAAGTACATTTTGAATTCCAGACTTTTACTTGTAACATATTGCAGTATTGATACTTTTACGGAAGTAAAACAATTGATTAGTTTTTCCACCTGTGTGTGTGTGTGTGTGTGTGTGTGTGTGTGTGTGTGTGTGTGTGTGTGTGTGCACATGCCTGCCTCTGTCTTTCCCCCTCCCTCCTCCTCTTGGTGGTATTGTGTGAACACCTATCAGATCTGTGTCAAATATGCAGCAATATCCTACGTGCCACTTTAACTCTGAGAGACTGTGAAAAATGGACCCACATGGCAGCCCGCACCCCTAAGCATTCAGAAAATATACCTTTTATGCTTTCTGCCTACTTAACCACTACTGGGACAGGGGTTTGTGTGGCATGGGGACGACAGCTCAACAGCAGGACATTTAGACCCTCAACAGCAAAGTGTTTCACAGTGAAATTAGTGCAATTTTCTTCCGTGATTATCTGTGACTGACATTACATGACTTTATGGGAATTGTCCTGATGTTGTAAACCTCCACCCAGCTGATCATTCCCAGAGGTCAAAATAAACACTAGGAAATCTTCTCCACTGCCACAATGCTGCTTCCTTAAGAATTCCCTCTCAACGGTCAGAGTTCCTTAACGGTTCCCTTTAACAATTCCTATAGGAGGATCCAAATGGACCCTTACAAGTCTGTAACTCTGAGTGTACAAATGGAACCAAATGGACCCGTAAAAGGGTCTATTTTGCTCCATTTGTACACTCTCAGAGTTACGATAATCCTTGAAATTAAAAGGTTTGAGAACCACTGGTATTGTAATTGTATAGCTGACGTGAAACCACTGGTAGGCCTATAGTAATTGTAGCGGACGTGAAGTCCACATACCAGCTTCTGACAATGTGATAAAGCATGCAGGAAACCATTCCAAATGTGATGGAATGGATTGTATAAATATTATATTCATATCATGATATTAGACTGGTCATTGTACTATTGTGATAAAATTGACTGAATTATAGTATGATGATACGAATGACACTATTACAGTATGTGTGCGTGCGTGCCCTCCACTCACCTCCTCCAGCCGTCTCCTCTGCTCCTTCTGCTCCTCGATGCGTTTCTGCCTCTCGGCCAGTAGTAGGCGCTTGTGCTCCTCGTTCTGCTGCTGCTCCAGCTGCTGCCGCCGCAGCGCCTCCGACCGCTCCTTATTGGCCAACTGGAGACGCAGGAAGTCCCGCCTCAGGGTGGACTCCCCGGGAATGTTGATGATAGAGCTGAGGATGAGGATGAGAATTAATTTGGAGATAATTGAAGGGGGGGAGGGTGTGTGTGTGTGTGTGTGTGTGTGTGTGTGCGTGCACACACGCACGCACATGCGTGAGAAATATAGAAAGAAACCACATACCTTGGTTCACCCATGTCTCTCTCCTCATCCTCCTCTTCACTGCCACTGTACTCATATTCCGTCTCATCTGGGGGGGGGGGGGGGGGGGGAGAGGAATTCATGTGTGAAATCAACAGAGCTAATGGTTAACACATTAAAAGGATACCAGCCGTGCTTCTTAACATTTGGTTCCATCGACATGGTATGTCAGAACAGGTCAGCTCCATATATGGAGATCTAAGGGTTTGAGGTCAGTTGTAGAGTTGCTGGCCGTATACATATGCAGATCTAGGTGATCGACGGGATGTCTTCTCCATGTATGGCTATCCAGGGTTTGATGAGGTCAGTGTCGTGATCTTCATATATGGAGGCGGCCATATATGGAGCGTGTCACGAGACGTGACGGACTGACGACCATATATGGTGGCGTGACGGAGTCACTGACAGGTTTTGCAGATTTTCATAGTAATCTGCGACGCCTTTATCAGAGAAATATCATTGTGTGTATTCACTATTGTGAAGGGTGCAAGGGTAGTATTATTGTGGGGTCGTATATGTCCACATTTTGAAGATGATGGATTGCATTGCCAAATGTGGAAAACAACAACAACAACAATAAAGCACCCGTGGTATTCTTTAATTTCCGCTTGCACTCATTCAAGGGCTATGTTGAAGTTCTGTATTCACCAAATGCTTTGTGCATTCATAGCCGGCTTGTTCAGATAAGGGTGCTGCAAATTGCATTCACAACGTACTGTGGCAGCGGAGAACATAATTGTCTGTGTCAGAAGTGGGCTCAGTCCAACCACTGTCAACCACCACCAGCTACATTTCACATTCCTGCCATGTGAATGTGACAAAGTGACAGATACACACAAAGCTTCTGTCCCTGCAGAAAACATTTCTATACTTCATCATGAAGATGTCGGACCCAATGCCTCACAGTATGCCACTTCGACAGAGTTAATAAATGTGGTTTGGTTCTGTATGTGCTTGTGCGTGCGTGCGTGAATCTTAATTTCGGAGTGTGAAAACGGATTTGACGGTGTAGCTCTAGACCTAACGCACCAGCACCATACTTAATGTTCTTTTAACGCCGAACAGTGGCTCAATTCATACACTCTTCGGAGGTAACATAACAATGGGATTTCACAGTGTATGTGTGCACGTGTGTTTACTCCAAATCCACATGTGCCAGCATGCTTGGCATGCAGCGTACGTACCTCTCTCTCCTCTCTTCTTCTTGGTGCGGTCGATGTGGTCTTTGAGCTGGATGCGCACCTGCCTCTCGTTGGGCAGGTCTCTGATGAACGGGTGTTTGAGAAGCTGTTCCGTGCTGGGCCTCTGACTGTGGCTCTTCACCAGACAGCTCTCTATGAACGACTGGAACTTCTTGGACCTGCATGTGCACACGCACACGCACACGCACGCGCACACACACGCACACACACACACACACACACACACACACACACACACACACACGCACACACACGCACACACACACGCACACGCACACGCACACCTTAAGTACCAACTTTGTCTCTTCACAAGGTCGATTAAACGCACACCACGAGAAAACACGTCGCACATTTTCATGTACAATGAATGAGCTGACACTTAATGCCTAATCTCATGTACTGTACATACCTGCTGCTATGTGGACCTACCAAAGTGCTACCACCTTTGTGTTTAACCTTATGTACATACTGAACCATCCGGATTATACTATGCACATATCTTTGATCTTTGCCTATCCTCGACATTTCCCGTGGCCGTTTGATGTCCTTTTCTCCATGCTCTCCTTGTCTCCCTTTGTCTTTTCTTTTGTCTTTCTGAAAACAACAAAAACTATGGAGCACGCACCAAAAAACACATTTCCCCCACTTCTTTACAGCTATAAAGCTGTGATGTGACGATGATAATGATAATGAATTTAAAGTTCTGATTGCTGCTAGAGGACAGTCGTGGAAATTGGCGGTCTGAAGCACTATGTGTTGTGAAGGCTTTCATCCTTGTAAACAGTAATTTACAAGAGAACTTTGAGAGCTGTCAGACAGCTTTCTGCAAAACAACGAGATGTGTTTAGGCATGCGAAACCATTGAGATCCGTCGACCACACAGCCTGCAACCTCGCAATTATTTTATCCTTACATTTTATCCCACGATTTTTCCAATCGCCTATCAGCCCTGCTGATAGACTATTATGGTGCGGCAGTGGCTCAGGATGTAGTGCGGCTGTATGAGAGTCCAGAAGGATCCTGGTTCCATACTTCTGCCTGCATGTCAACGTGTCCTTGAGCAAGACAGTGAACTGCACTGCAGGTGCTCCCGATGAACAGGTGGTTGGTGTGTGAGTGTGTAACGTGCAAACACTGTTTTGCCACTGCGGTGTCGGTGTGTGTGACTGGGGTAATGTGAAGTACATTGTAAAACACATTTGAGTTGTCGGAATGACTAGAAAAAGTGCAATATAAGTGCATTCAGGAATATCAATAACAATCTGGTCTGGTCTAGACTTTTACTTTTTGTTTCTGTGTCAGGCCAAAATCAGACAGTACAGCTGACACACTGACTTTTTCACACGGACTACAAAGCGCAGCAGCTTGCAGAGGCCTATTTTTACTTTACTACTACTTTCAGTTCAATTATTTTTTTCAAATTGGGGCACATATAGTGCAAAACATTATGTGTATAACAATTCCACATGAAACCTAGCATCCCTACCCTGGGCATATCATATTCATAATAGTCGAACACTGAGTGTGAAAATGTGAACATTTGCCAAAAATAGCAGCTCCTCTAAATTTGGTGAAGAGGTTTGGTGTAGAGGCAAAAAATGACAGGGACCAAGAATAGACCACTGGGGTTAACCAGTCTTAAACCCTCCATTCTTAGTAACCAGTAAGACGCCTCAGGTCAAGCACGCATCCGCCTGGGCGAGCACTGGCGCTTTTGCATGGGGGGGGGGGGGGGGGGGGGGGCTGCCTAGAATGAATTCTGTACTGGCCATATATGGAGCGTGTCTTGAGTCTACAGCGTACGTGTGACGAGGTCAGATCATATGGAATGTCAGAAGAGGTCAGCTCCATGTATGGAGATCTAAGGGTGGCAGCGGGGGCAGTATCTTGAGTGTACAGAGGTTGATGAGGGCCCGGGTAGGTGCGGGTCTTAATTTTCGGGCCTGTTGAGAACTCTAGTTTTCACCGGCTGCCAGGATATGTAGATGTAGAGTTGCTGGCCAATATTGATGACAATTCAGGGATCTCCATACAGTATATGGGCTTAATTGCGACAGCAGGTCGCATTTACTATGACATGTTCATGTTCATGTTCATGTTCATGTTTATTTCATTTATGGATAGCATTACATACATTCATTTTGCATATCTTACTTTTTTTTTTCATTTTCCATAAATGAAAAGGGACAGGAAGAAGATAAATCTTATTTATACCTGCCCCTCTACACACATTAATACATCAAGTACTAACTGTCGGGCTAACAGCCACGACAGCACATCACAAAAATAATAATAATAATGAATTTGAACCAAACCAAAATGAAAAGCAAAACAATAATTAAACCTCTAATTCATAATTTTTGATTTTCTCCAATGTAAACAGTTTCTTAAACTGAAATATTGCTTCACAGCTTTTCAACTCCCTCTTTTTTACATTCCATAACTGTATTCCTATGACGGAAATACAGAACTGTTTTAATGTTGTTCTCGCAAACCGGTGCTTAAAGTCATGCTTTCTTCTATGATCCTCATTTTCTGAACTGGGCACAAACAGTTTTTGTATGCTCTGGTAGGTCTCTGCTTTTTGCTTTATGTACTATTAACAAAGTTCTAAGTTCATCATCTCCATCCCTGATGATGTCACGTGATGTCACACACCTGAGCACCTACATATATGGGGGCTCTCCCATCTATGGGGATTTTGAGTGACGGACAAAACTATACGATTTCATAGTATATGCGACTTGCGGTCGCAAAAACAGACCTGAGTTATCATTGAGGCGTCATCATCCAGGTGTTATTACAAATTACAATTACAATTAATACATTAGAAGTAGTCAACTAGGATCCTTGGTAAACCAAGAACATATCATCAGGTTATCAGTGAGGTGTTCAAGTGGTCCAGAGTCAGACCACCAGGTTATCAGTGAGGTGTTCAAGTGGTCCAGACTAGTCAGACCACCAGGTTATCAGTGAGGTGTTCAAGTGGTCCAGACTAGTCAGACCACCAGGTTATCAGTGAGGTGTTCAAGTGGTCCAGACTAGTCAGACCACCAGGTTATCAGTGAGGTGTTCAAGTGGTCCAGAGTCAGACCACCAGGTTATCAGTGAGGTGTTCAAGTGGTCCAGACTAGTCAGACCACCAGGTTATCAGTGAGGTGTTCAAGTGGTCCAGAGTCAGACCACCAGGTTATCAGTGAGGTGTTCAAGTGGTCCAGAGTCAGACCACCAGGTTGTCAGTGAGGTGTTCAAGAGGTCCAGAGTCAGACCACCAGGTTGTCAGTGAGGTGTTCAAGAGGTCCAGAGTCAGACCACCAGGTTGTCAGTGAGGTGTTCAAGAGGTCCAGAGTCAGACCACCAGGTTGTCAGTGAGGTGTTCAAGAGGTCCAGAGTCAGACCACCACACTCACCATTTCTTCGACTTGAGCCTAGGGGCGGGGTTCCGTGGAATGAGAAAGAGGGCTCTCATTGGGTGCATGTCACACAGTGCTGGACAGACAAGACAGACACCAGAACCAATCAGAGGTGAGCCAAGAAAATGCACTCTCGACAAATTCCATGTATTTACCATAATTATCATGGCGCATAGTCAAAGTCCAGCCTGAGTTAAGCTTCCATGATCAATACATAATGTCAATGCCAATAACACTGTTGGTTTCACTCACACACACACACACACACACACACACACACACACACACACACACACACACACACACACACACACACACACACACACACACACACACACACACACACACACACACACACACACACACACACACACACACACACACACACACACACACACACACACACACACGATTTACAAGAGTGACTCCAGTTCTATCCTAAACCAGTGAGTGGACGGGGGAAAGAGTAAATAAATAATCAATAAATGTTGCCCATTCGCCAGTCTATTTATTTAACACTCAGTTGAAAGCAAATACTGTGTGTACTCACGTGGAGCGCCTTCAGCCATCTCTATGGCTGTAATCCCCAATGACCACAAATCACTCTGCAATGATAGAGAGAGACACACACTGTGTTAATGGTGAGAGACAGACACAGAGCAACAACACATACATAGAAGGGAAAGTAAGTAAGCCAGAAAGGCAGACTACTGAAGACAAGAGGCTGTCAATGAAATGCACACCTTGAAGTCGTAGGTGGCATCAGGGTTCTCGTCACAGGCGATGACCTCTGGAGCCATCCAATATGGCGTCCCGATGAATGTGTTCCTCCTTCCCACCGTTCTGTCCAACTGGGCCGACACACCAAAGTCCACTACACACACACACACACACACACACACACACACACACACACACACACACACACAGGTGACCAACACGCCAGAACAGCACCGTCTGTCTCACAGGTGTTCAAATGGGTTAACATCTGGTGACAGCGAAGGCCATAGTTTTATGATTCACATTGTTTGCATACAGTACTCATCAAACTATACTCCTGTAAATGGGGAAGAGACCACTCCCATCAGTAGTTCAGGCCATTATAGGATAAAGGTGACCACTCAGTTTATGAGTGAGTATGTGTATGTGTATATATAGTCAGTTACTTGCATGAGAGGACATGCCGTACACCCATACTGTATATAAAAAACATTAACCAATTTGCTACAGTGAAGTGTATGTGGGTGTATTGCTGCATAGCACTGGGTTTTACCGACTTTCACAATGGGCCATAAACAAAAACAAATTATAAAGCCTGCCATAACTTTCCTGATTTACAAACAAGCAGCTACATTATAATCCCACCCTACTGGGCTTTATAGAGTGGTGCGTGCGTGCGTGCGCATGCAATCCGTGCATGCGTGTTCCCTAAGCATTCTGTTTTGTGAACAATGGAAAAATAAGATATAGATGCTGCTTTTCTAAAGAGTAATTACACACACGCGCGCTCCCACATAAACTTTACACCTCCTACTAGCCTCCTTAATCCTAAAGCTGGATTTACTAAGATGGACTTAGTTGCACGCCGGTACCGCCACGCACCGAAAATAGCCGATCTACAAGCTTGAGCGTCGCACCGTGAGAGCGTCGTGAGCTCGTAGATCTATTGTTTCCGCTGCGTGTCGCGACACTGTACACAATGACACACTGTACAGTATATGTGCAACCCTTAATGCATCTTTGACGAGGCAGAGTGGGGGGGGGGTCTTTGACGAGGCAGAGTGGGGAGGTCTTTGACGAGGCAGAGTGGGGGGGGGGGGGGGGTCTTTGACGAGGCAGAGTGGGGGGGTCCCCACGTGATTTTCCCCAGATGACAGTGAAGTGACAATTTAAGAACTTTTAAGACCTTTTTAATATCAACATATCTTATCATCATCAAAATACCATTGCTTGTCGGAGTGGGGAGGGGGGGATTATGTAGGATTATTTTGGGGGGGAACCACTGCACTGACCTAGCTTGACTTCTGCGTTCTCCGTCAGCAGTACGTTCTGGCCCTTGATGTCTCGGTGGATGACCTTGTGCTGGTGCAGATGGGTCAGACCCTGCAGAGAGACGGACACAAGCTTGAGTGACCAGTGGTGGAAAAAGGAAAAGTATCAATACTGCAATGTAGAAATACTCCATTGCAAGTAAAAGTCCAGAATTTAAAATGTGCTTGAGTAAGTATTACTTGAGTGCTTGAGTATAAGTATTGGCATCGGAATGTACTTAAAAGTACCAAAAGTAAAAAGTACTCACTATGCAGAATGTCTCATTTCAAGTTTTGAAATGTATTAAAAAAAAAACTTCAAAAATAGCAGATCTACACGCTGTATATAGGGCTGCCTAAGTGGGTAATGTTTTTTTGTAATAAAATACTACAAATCTACAAAGTAACTGTAAATAAACATTTTGAAATAAATGTAGTGGAGTAAATCAGAGATACTAAGTACCATAAGTACTGGAAATTGGAAATACTCAGGTAAAGTTAAAAAATACTTCAACATTGTACTTAAGTACAGTACTTAAGTAAATGTACTTAAGTTACTTTCCACCACTGTGAGTGACGACCCGCGGAGCGGAACGTTGGGTCAAGTCCTGTTCACGAATTTGTGACGACATCGTCGCTGTTGGGTGGAAACCTCGTATGTTGATATTTTTCCCTGAATAAATGTCATCCGACAGAGTCACAAATGCATCAAAAGTAGCAGATCTGAAGCTCTAAATGAATGACACGCACAAAATAAGGACGCTAGTTGAAAGCGTTTAACTGTTAATTGTATGCTTTGTCACGTAACCCTTTCATTCCACCAAAAAATATGTTGTAGTTGTACCGCGTGGTGTATGATGTTCATATGTGGGAGCATCATTCATCCTTTGATTCTGTGTTCCATCTACATTGTGAAACTGGCCTGTCTTGTATTCCGTACATGCCAGTGAAGTCAAGCCAATTGCACTTAGACAAAAGATGGATAGAAATAATGAGAGATAAACCTGATAGAAAATAAGAGACGGAAGACAGGAGAAGAGTAAAAAAAACAGGCAAAACAAGAAAGACAGACATAAAAAAGTAAAGAGGAAACAAGACACAAAAGACAGAAGAAAGACGAGAGACAGAGACAAAGAGACAGAGAGTAAACAAAGAACACACACACACACACACACACACACACACACACACACACACACACACACACACACAGACAGACAGACAGACAGACAGACAGACAGACAGACAGACAGACAGACAGACAGACAGACAGACAGACAGACAGACAGACAGACAGACAGACAGACAGACAGAGAGGGACAGAGGACAAGTATAGAATTAGAGGCCAAGATGAGAGAACAGAGAAGAGAGCTGAGAGAGGAAAATAACAGAACAAGACAGGAAATCATCTTGGCTTCAGTTCAGAGCAGCACCGCGTGTAATTGACAAGATGTAGCGATACGACTTTCTGTTTGGATCTGTAGACCTGAGCACAGAAAAGTCACACAATGGAAACTAGGAGAGACGTGATGTGGCGGAATGGAACTGAACGGAACTGATTACCATTCATGGTTATTCTATTACATTGCCACAAACACATTCTGTCAGATCACGGTCAAACAACAAGTGCGCGTGTGCGCATGCGTGCGTTTGTGTGTGCGTGTGTGTGTTCAGATCGACAAGCTTGAACATTTAGCTCAGCGTTTCGTGTTTGCAGATCTGCTACTTTTGTGTGTCCCTGATGAAGTAGAAAAACACTGGAAGTTTAAATATGGAGATAAGACGTTTCTAGCCAACAGTGACGATATGAATACTGGCTAGAGGCTATATGGGTACAATATATTATACATAGCCCTCGGTGACACATGAAAATGGGGATCATTTCATATATACCACATAATCACATATACCCATAATCTTATTTAGGCACAAAGACAATAACAACATAGCATTTAATCAGCGCCAAAGTTGACGTGGTAAATTAATACTTTTACTGTGTGGATTGATGTCCTGGAGATAACCACCATTATTTTTACAGATATACAAGCTCATAGCGCGGCACTCGGTACTACTTGAATATACCTATTCTTTCACAGCAAACATTTTTAACTCATATTTTTGCTTCTGGGGGGTCCCTGGCTAGAACAACATATTTTCAGATGGGGGTCTGGGGCCAAATACATATCATTCTGGGGATCCTTGACATGAAATAGTTTGAGCACCACTGATAAAGAAACTGGTGATTTATAAGGCATTAAGTAGAAACAGTGTTTCATTGAGTGTGTGAGGTGAAGGTCACGTTACCCTGAGGATCTCCCTGCAGATGTAGGCCGTCCACTCCTCCTTCAGAGAGTTCCCTTTGGTGTTCTTAATCAGGTCTGTCACCGAGCCAGCCCCGCAGAACTCCATCACCAGCTGCACACACGCACACGCACACGCACACAAGTTTGTAATTAAAAGTTTAGGACGGAAATTAAATATAAATGGCATTTTTACAACAACCATTTTTACTCATAATCCTAAAGCCTGAGTTCTATTTAGTTGTGTGCCGGACGGTGTCGCACACCTTAGCCGATCACAACAATGTCACAACAATGTGTCGTACTGCAATGGCTTTTGAGCTTGTAGATCGTTTAACTTTGGTGCGTGAAACCAAACTATTTTAAACCAGGCATACCTTCACCCTAACCCTAACGCCTAAATCTAACCTTTAAATGTCTAATCTTAACCCAGACTCCAACCTGAATGTTTCCTTAATTGACTTGACTTGAAACGATAAAATAACCATTTCTAAGGCGTGACTCGTGAGGACCATGAAAATTGTCCAACAATCCATTTCTCAAACTCTACTATTCTAACATTTGGCTCTCACAAGTGTAATAATATGCGCGCACGCACAGACAGAGTCAAATAAGGTTTCATCAGACAGAAGCGGCTGGGAACCCCTGTCAAAGACATACCAGTCCAGACAGTCTGACCTTTTTTTGTTGCTTTCTGTCTCTTTTGCCCTCTCCAGCATGCGCACACACACACGGCACGAAGTCAGGCTACAATGTCAAAGCAGCCGACGCAACTGCCAAGCCCATCTCTTGACCCAAACTCAATCTGTCCTCCCGCTCTCTCCCCTCTCTCCGTCTCCCTAGCCACCTCTCTCTCTCTCTCTCCCCCTCTCTCTCTCTCTCTCTCTCCCCTCTCTCTCTCTCTCTCTCCCCTCTCTCCGTCTCCCTAGCCACCTCTTCTTCCTCTCCCCCTCTCTCTCGCCCCTCTCCCTCTCTCTCTCCCTCCCCCTCCCCCTCCCAAGCCGTGTCCCTGCTGTCATTCTGCCGTGGTGCCGCGTCCAAAATATCCTCCCTGTGGATTCAGTAGCCAAGAGTGCATTTGGCTCCGCACTGGAGCAGGTTCATCCACCAGGACATTACACTGGAGCAGGTTCATCCACCAGGACAGTACACTGGAGCAGGTTCATCCACCAGGACAGTACACTGGAGCAGGTTCATCCACCAGGACATTACACTGGAGCAGGTTCATCCACCAGGACATTACACTGGAGCAGGTTCATCCACCAGGACATTACACTGGAGCAGGTTCATCCACCAGGACATTACACTGGAAAACCCTGAATGTTGATTTAACTCTAGGAGTGTAGAAATGTTGTACTGTGTACATGTGCATACATGTGAGGGAGACAGCCATAAGCACATTGCATGTGCATATGGCCGTCTCCCTCATTATACCCATATACATGCATACATGTGCGCAGCACACCGACACATAAAATGCATGCGCATCTGGCTTACTCACGGGCAAAACAAATGCCAGCATCAAATAAATACATAAAAATGGTGACATTCACAGAAGCATGTGCACACCTGCATGCGTAAATACACCATATGCTCATCTGGCTCTCTCTCAAACACGCACGCATGCGCGCACGCATGTGTGCCCAATGTCATGTGATGAATATTGTTGCTGTCGGGGTGGAAACCTCATATGTCCAAAACTGCAACTTTTCCGGATTCAAATTCAGAAATATCAAAACATAGCCGATCTACAAGCTCAAAACGTGTTGCTTGGCGCGTATCTTCTCTACTGTTGTGCGACAATGTAGTATGATGTAGGACAGGGTGACGTTTACTGCCCAGGACGGAAATTCCGTCTTTATTTTTTTAATTTTTTTAATATATATTTTTGGGCTTTTTGCGGCAAAGGTCATCGGGATCGGGAGTCGAACCCGCGGCATGCCGTCAGGCTGGCTTAGCAGCCTATAGGTGCCTATAGAGCGACATCAGTCTGAGCACGTCTGGTGCAACTTTCGAAATCAAGTGTTCCCTCTCCTTTAGTGGACGGGAGGACTCTTCATGTGACCACCGCGCTCTGACTTTAGGTGCGTTACCCGTTCAAAACATATCACATAGATAACGGTAGTGGGTCGCACACACCAAGACTGATGAAGGCTGGATAGCCGAAACGTTTGTCATGAAATGAATGTTTTGAACTGAAGTCTTGGTGTGTGTGACCCACTACCGTTATTTTAGTGGACGGGAGGAAACATCTTCTAACGCTGATATCTCTGAATCTAAATCACTGATTTCGATTCTAATCAAAATCAGTGTTTTTTGACGGCCAATCGCGGTCCCGTCGCTAGTCACAGTAGAAGAATTCATGCCTCGGGTGGTTGGTGATCCTCCCGCAAATGTTTTGCTGTAACTGTGTCACCTTGAAAAGGGCTCTGAAGCTGCAAATTGCTGGGCACACCAATTTACTGGTTCCAACTGACGCTGGGCAGTTATAGTGTTTTAATTTATGTGGAGATAAGAGGTTTCTGCCTGACATTATGGTGTCAGAACAGCATGCGCTCTCTCAGATCAACTGAACATGTGAAGCACAGCATCAGCTTCACAGGTCCACACTCTGATCCTTCATTTGTTGTCCTCTGTCTTTTCCCATCCACACATGCTGAATGCACTGCATGTGGAACTGCACAATCATCGCACGCATGGCCATGCATACAAAAGGACACTTCCCAGCTCTTGTTTAGGATCCGGAACCGGAGGGACCAAAGGAACCGGGTCCGATTGAGGAATCTGTTCCACCACGCTTGGAACCGTTTCCAGAACCGGTTTGATCACACTGTCAGAGCTGGCAGGTGGACTTCACGTCTGCTATACAATTACAATACTAGTGGTTCTCATACTATTTACCACCAAAACTCAAACTCACTTAATGGGTACAAAGGGAACCAAATGATTTGTATAAGGGTCCATTTGGAACCCCCTAGGGATCGTTAAAAAGGGAACTGTTCAAGAATCGGACCGTTCAGAGGGAATCGTTAAGGAGCCAGAATCGTTAAATCCTTTATCCTAAAATGATCCCAACCCTACTCTTGTTCAACTGTCTCGTCGCGTCCATGATTTTGTTAGTTTCTTCTCAACTCATTTCATGCAGATACACATTATACGCACGCACGCACACACAAAGTATCGTACCCATAACTGGTCGTCGATGCCTGGTGGGTTCTTCTTTATGAAGGCTCCGTAGTAGGTGGCTATGTTCCTGTGGTGACTGTACTTCTTCAACATGTTGATCTCAGCTTTAATCTCCTCCTCCTCATCCTGACCACACACACACACACACACACACACACACACACACACACACAGTCACACACACACGAGAGACGGCGTCAGCAGGCATGGAACAGTACTACATCTGTAAATGTCTTAGCTCAGTGACAAAACAAAATGAACTGACTCATGGGTGGATATTGGAACAAATCTGTCAGAATATTATATATGCTGTTTTGCAAATTGCACAGATTCATTCCAAATTATGCACAACAACAACAACATTCTTGGTGGTTTTCTGTTGAGCCATTTATTGCCACTAAAGTAAGAAACAGTTATTATCACTCGATATCCAGAACATTGGACTATTTGATTTGATTACTTATCATTAAGTGTTAATTGGCCAAGATGCCAGATACAATTGTTTGTTCTGGTAGCAGCTACAGTAGTTTAATTAGCTAGGTCATTTTAGCCTCATTTGTTCTGTCATTCGTTGATTAATACAACTATTCATTCTGTCAAGATTTTTACAATTTCCTAAATTGTTTATTACTACAGAGTCTTCCCATTTTCCACTCACACTGTGTTTGTTTGTTTATTCATGAATTCCATTTCTCATTCACTAATTTCCACATTCATTTACCCCATTCATTGCTGCATTCACTCACTCAATCATCCATTCCTCTCCATTGTATTCATCCACACCTTTAAATGTCCGATCACTTGTCGTTTGTCCTTTCATTCATCAATCTATTCAGTATCATGAACCCCTCTTTGTCTGCCTGTGTAGCTTCACCGTTTGAAGGGTGGCTCAGTTTGGTTCCGTTAGTTAGAGGATCTAAATATAGCAGAGAGAATCTCTCCTGTCTGTTTTTATAGCTGCCGTCCCAGACCTATACCTCCATGGCAATGGGCCTGTCCCCATTTCCTCCCTGCTATCATCATTCTGTATGCATGCACGCACATACAGTAGACACATACTGTAGACACGCGCCTACTGACTCATCGCTCATAATTAGATGACATGGACTGCCGCGGTTATAATCACTTGAGATGATTCGTTCTGAGTGTGTGTGTGTGTGTGTGTGTGTGTGTGTGTGTGTGTGTGTGTGTGTGTGTGTGTGTGTGCACGAGCGTGCGGATGCTTCTTACCCCAGTGACATCCATGACCTTGATGGCTGCCAGCTGCCCTGTTTTAACATGGCGACCCTGGAAAGAGAGAGAGAAAGAGAGAGAGAGAGAGAGAGAGAAACAAAAGGGACAAACATTTAGTTTTCTGCTTTCATGAAGCATATTTTTCCATATTTACTCCAAAATACCCAGGTGTGAGTGTACGCCTGAGGGAGCGAGAAGCCAGGGAGCCTAGGGAGTTAGGAGTCTTGTTAGGGGCCTTGGAGAAGGCCCAAGTCGTTGGTTGGGTATGGAGCATCTGTTTCTGTGATTGGCTAATGGTGCTAACAGGGCTAGCGGTGGCTGAACCACTCAAGGCTATTACGTCCACCTGTGTGGTGGACTCAGCTGATTAGCCTGGTACAGTCTGAGTATAATAACGCTTAGCAGCAGGCCAAACAAATAAATGCACACAAACACATACCCAAAAGCTGCCAAACACACAAACACACAGTACTATAGGCATGGCTAACACATGGTTGCACACACATGGCATGGGAAAAGGGCATATGTCTCGCACGCACACGCACACACTTCAAGCAGGCAGGCACCAAACAAGGGCAGGACTGTTTTCCTAGTGGAGTCGTTGTTAACCAGATGGCATTAGGAGTCTCTGCCTGCAGTCCCTCCAGAGGGCTTTAAGCCTGATTTTATACTTAGTCATGCGCCGGTGTCGCACACCAAAGACAGCAGATCTACAAGCTTGCAACGCGTCACACTGCGGTGCGTTGTGAGCTTGTACTGTATATCAGCTATTTTTGGCACGCGACAAAGTACCGTATACAGTATATGAGGAAATAGTCTGAGGCCCGTTCTCATAATGAGAGTGGAGCCATCGCAGAGAGCACACACTCAGAGGCAACATTCCAACAGTAACTTTTCCTTGTAGATACGACGCTAGAGCTAATCTGAGCAATGTCCTTGCACAACCCTCTTTAATGCTTAATTCTAACTCTACCATACGATGCAGCACTCTTTGTGAGCTTGTAGATACCCTTTTTCCTTCGCATCACTCCCTCGAAGTGTTGATCATGCAGGCTTTACACAAGTGAGCAACTACAGGTGTTCAGAGGTTTGTTCAAGGACACAGTGAGTGGATAGTTGCTCTCTGAACTGTAACAGTCTCACATTGTTATTTAAATTTTAATCTTGTAAGTGTCACACTTTGAAAATGATCAGTTATCCCTTGACGGAGGTCATGTCATTCAGTGAGAGTCTCCAACACTAGTGTAACAATGCGGGGGGGGGGGGGGGGTGGATTAAGAGTTTAAATTACTTCAGGTTTTCTCATTAATCTTCTCTCCCGGGGACAGAATCACTTTTTAAAACTCCTTCCTGTTCCAAAACAGTTCGTAACTCAGGCTTTTTAAACACGATGAATCATTGTATCGTGATCCCACAATGCTAACTAAGCAGCCGTGCATGGTGACACACACACACACACACACACACACACACACACACACACACACACACACACACACACACACACACACACACACACACACACACACACACACACACACACACACACACACACACACACACACACACACACACACACACACACACACACACACACACACACACACACACACACAATCAGCCAGACTGAAAGAGCTGGAAAGACTGAGAAGGGATTTCTCATTAAGATCAGACTGCCCCAATTCCAGCAGCACAAGGACTCGCTTTGTTACACAGCAACAAAGACGTTTCAGCCGGAGAACACTACCACTTATGGACATGAAATTCTGCTCTCACACACACACACACACACACACACACACACACACACAGTCACACACACACACAACTGACCACAGCCACTTATGACCCTCAAAGACTGTCTCACACAAAGAGACACGCACTGACACAATGCATGCACACACACGCACGCACGCATGCACACATACACATAACCACAGCCATAAGACTGACCATTCACTTGTGGACCTTTAGCAGTTTTCACACAAAGGCAGACATACATACACACTAACTGCCGTCTGCTTTTTCCTTCTCACCTCTCATGCCCAGTACAATGATTCACACACACACACACACACACACACACACACACACACACACACACACACACACACACACACAAACACACACACACACACACACAGAGCAGACAGCACAGTGAGCGAGCCAGAGAGAGAGAGAGAGAGAGAGAGAGAGAAATGAATGTGTCAAAATGATATTGGACATGGAGATTATCAGACCTGGATAGAGATTCATTTCTCTGGGCCACCGGACTCCCTTATCAATCTCTCATCCTTAATCTCTCCTTCTCTCCCTCTCTCCCTCTCTCCCTCTCTCCCTCTCTCCCTCTCTCCTTCTCTCCCTCTCTCCCTCTCTCCCTCTCTCCCTCTCTCCCTCTCTCCGAGGGGTAATAACATCTGTCCTTGTTTAATGACAAAGTATGAAAGGAGTGAGGGAAGGCATTAGCCGTGTCGGCTCGTCTATACACCGTACAATCCAGAGTGTTCATTTAACTCAGAGATTGTGAAAAATGGACCCTTCACCGATTCATTTTCTACACTCTGAATTAAACGAACGCTACAGAGTTTTCTGTCTAACTCCAGAAGAGCTTCCCTAGCCTGCTCATCCCTTCATCCAGTCCATTGTTGACGGCTTCGCTCTCCTCTGTTCCTCCACTTTCTCTCTGCCTCTGACCTAGATATTCTCTCTCTCTCTCTCTCTCTCTCTCTATCTACAGATTTCAGCATGCAGCTGAACGAGCCAACATGGTCCAAACCAGATAGCTACATGAAATGCTGGCTACCTCAAGGCTACATACAGTCTCAGCTAACACAGTTAGTGATGTTAGCGTCACGCGATACATTACTGTATGATGCCATGACATCTTGAGAAACCATTTTGGCATTAAACTTGGCGTGCACAACTGCACACACTCCCTGTAGGCGAAGGAAGGCACGCCACCGCAAATGTTTCAAATCAGCCTCATGTTGGCAGTTTGGCACTATATATTCCCACACACACACCTCTTTACGCTTTGGCCAGAACTGGATCTTGCACCAGGAGTATCTTTACTTTGACTCAAGGGCTGGTGTTGAGTACACTGCCTGGCCCCACCACCACCAATCGCAATACAGTGAAGCCGAAAAGAACATTTCCACATGTGGATAATCTACTCTACTCTTTACAACCTGGATCAATACCGCTACTTCTCCTCTGAGGTCTGGGAGAATGGGTTTTGAACTTTCCAATTCTTGTGGAAACATTTGGCACACACACACACACACACACACACACAGAGACACAGACACACACACACACACACAGCCTGGATGTGGTTAGACCAGGTGTGTGTAAGCGATAACAGACTAAATTGACTATGCGTTAGTTCCGCTCCGAAGGCCGAGGAATGGCGGAGACAGTGAGCCGCCGAGCGCACCGATCTGACCTCAGCCTTCGGGGAGAGACATCATGACGCAGGCAGGACTTTATTGGAGAAACAAAAGGCTATGTCACGGATCCCCGTTGGTCAGCAGGTTCTCACACTGCTACCAACGCATTGGATGAGTCACTGGGCTCCTTCTGGAGGGAGTCTACTGGCTCTTTAGGACTTAGGCATTAAGACCTGATTCTACAAATGCCTTCCAAAATCTGTAGTTCTCAAACTTTCTTAACAGTTTCCGTGCTTTGAATGGATTACTCCAGGTTAATGTCGCTGCCATATCGGACATACGCGAGTTTTGTTTTATGTGTTTAATCCGCCGTAATGTAAACAAAAAAAAGAAAATTCTTCTTCGCCGCGGAGAAAGAGAGTAGGCGCATCTGTTGTGATAAAAAAAAACGGAAATCGTCACATGCTGTGGGCTGCTAGGGCTTCTGGGAAATTGAGGCCAATGTAAACGAATGGGGTGCAACGCCTCATTGAGACCAGTCTTGTGTGCGTCTTCCGGGTGCACCAAGATGGTGGATGCTTCACTCGGATCATAACAAACCAGGGGAGCTTTTTTTGCTGGATTTTCGCGGATTAAAAGCCCAAATAATTCAGCGTATGCTCTAAAGGTAATACAACAATCTCGGCAGTGAAGGGGGGTTGATTAAAAGTCCGATAAATCGTTTTCCGCAGTCAAACTGTTAATTCAAAATGATTCAACATTTTCAACATTTTTCTAATAAAAATTACCGGTATATAAAAAAAAAAGATTGTTCAAAAGTAGCAGATGTACAAGCTGCCTGTGAGCGTGTATAGCCTATATGCTATTTTTGAATAGCCAATCTAAAATCTAAAAATCTCCTCATTTTAATGGGTTAAGTCTGACTTATGAAAGTGTTATCACTTATTAATATTATTGTTATATATATTTTTTTACTCATCTAGAGGAGAACGGAACTGAATGGAATTCAAAGAACTACTTAAAGACGAGACGATAGTTGAAAGGAATAAAGAACATAAAAGGAACGTGCCTTCTGCATGAATAACTTATTTTTTATGACATTATATCTTTATTTGTACAGTACAGCAGTCACGTGCAAGTGTCATCTTTGTACTTCGTTTCTCTTTCTCTTACCGTTTTTCTCTTTCATTTTTGTTTGTAAAAGGATAAGCGAAATAAGCTATAGCTTCAGACATACGTGGATTATTTCATTACCCTATATCAAACATTAATATTATGTTATTATATAAATGACGGATATAAACTAAAACACATTTGTGATCGCACAATGCGAAGCCCAATTCATAGTATTAGTTGATAAAGATCTTGCGTGCCGGAAATACTGTAGATGATGTCAGCTTGTGATGTGCTATTTTCCACATTTTCCACAGTTCTGTGGAGTATAAATTGAGCTTTAGGATGCATCGTGAAGGTGTCATGTTTCGCTAAGCGTCCACAATCCATCTGATGACATCTGTTGTTTGTGCCTTGTGGTGTTTGATTAGGCATTCGTTCATTTGATTTACTGAGATTAGACTTCTGAATCGTACACAGGAAGGGGATGAGTTTCAGTGAAGTGGCAAATGTTGAAATGAACTTGAATGAATTCAAGGTCACATCTACAGAAATACACAGTGTATTGAATTTAAACTTTGGTCCTGGGCAGCAACCTTTTATCTATTGGTCATATGAGAAATAATGAGTAATCAGTAATGTACTATAATGTTTAACAGTACTATTTTATATTAATGCTTTTTAATCCGATACTACATTACTGTTCCCCATCTGATACGCATCCTTAAAGGCATAAACACAACTCACGCCTGTTCTATTAATTATCACCCAAACTAAATGGTGATTAATTATACCTGCCAAATGATGACATTTCGTTCAAGTTAGCTGGAGTCTGTCTAGGAAGGTGCAGACACCTCAGTGTAGTGGAAGTGTATAGCAGGGAAGGTGTGTGTGTGTGTGTGTGTGTGTGTGTGTGTGTGTGTGTGTGTGTGTGTGTGTGTGTAATGACCACAATCCTTCTGCTGTTATATGGAGCAGAATTCTGAAGAGACACACACACACACACACACACACACACACACACACACACACACACACACACACACACACACACACACACACACACACACACACACACACACGTTGCATTAGTGTGTACGTGTGCCGCAGGCTGCAGAGGAAAGCATCTCTTCATCATTCTCTGCTAGCAGGCAGGACCAAAACGCTCCCAACCTGCTCACAGCTGCCACAATAAAATCTGCTAGTGGATGATACACAATACTACTACGCCCCTACGATACCAGAGTATGTGTCTGTGTGTGTGTGTGTGTGTGAGTCTGTGAGATGCTTCTAAAGTGAGTGAGAGGAAAGAAATCCTTTTGCAGTGTGTGTGTGTGTGTGTGTGCGCGCCCTTGCCAAGTCAATTACACAGACCCCCCTCGGACAAATTTACTATGCAGGACACTTCCTGTCGTAGCCTAGCAACAGCCTTGGCCAGGCGGAGCACATTGGGCACGACACTTAAAGATGCAGGCACGCCAAGGCTCGTGTACGCAGACACACATGCGCGTACGTGGACACACACACACACACACACACACACACACACACACACACACACACACACACACACACACGAGTGGTAATAGAAGTCACCGTTTTCCCAAGGGACTTGAGCTTTTTGGAAGAAGTAAAGGGATGAGTACAGAGGATGGAGGAATAAGTGAAGGATTGATTGACAAATGAAAGTGGATCAGAGTACAAACTGCTGCCAAAACCACTACTCGAGCAGGGGTCAAGGTTAGACTGGAGAGCACACACACACACACATACGCACGCGCACACACACACACACACACGCACACGCACAAATGAACACTCAGAATGCCTTGCCAACTCTTTGGAAAGCGGAAATGGGTCACATTCTAATCCTAATCCATGCCATCATGGTACAGTAATCCGTAAAAAACACACACGCACACACACACACACGCACACACACACACACACACATTAAGATATGACTGAGTGTAGTCCAAGCACGTTTGCCTGGCACAGAAAGCATTCCATAGGGCCTGCTGGCATGCATCTCTCACAGTCTCATGGGCTAGAGGTTGAGCCTTGAGATGTCCTCTCCGTCTCTACATTTTTCTCTCTTCCTCTAGATCCTTCTCTCACTCTCTTCCTCCCTCGATTTGTCACAGACACATCCAACTCTGGTTGGAGTGGAAGCTTCTCCACAAGATCCTCGTTTAGAATGTTCGACCGTTTCAGCCCTAACCTCCTCAATGTCAAACTAGAACCCAGACTTTCAGCCTGAACCTCCTCAATGTCAAACTAAACCCAGACTTTCAGCCTGAACCTCCTCAATGTCAAACTAGAACCCAGACTGTCAGCCTGAACCTCCTCAATGTCAAACTAGAACCCAGACTTTCAGCCTGAACCTCCTCAATGTCAAACTAAACCCTGACTGTCAGCCTGAACATCCTCAATGTCAAACTAGAACCCAGACTTTCAGCCTGAACCTCCTCAATGTCAAACTAGAACCCAGACTGTCAGCCTGAACCTCCTCAATGTCAAACTAGAACCCAGACTTTCAGCCTGAACATCCTCAATGTCAAACTAAACCCAGACTGTCAGCCTGAACCTCCTCAATGTCAAACTAAACCCAGACTTTCAGCCTGAACATCCTCAATGTCAAACTAGAACCCAGACTTTCAGCCTGAACATCCTCAATGTCAAACTAAACCCAGACTGTCAGCCTGAACATCCTCAATGTCAAACTAAACCCAGACTTCCAGCCTGAACATCCTCAATGTCAAACTAGAACCCAGACTTTCAGCCTGAACATCCTCAATGTCAAACTAAACCCTGACTTTCAGCCTGAACATCCTCAATGTCAAACTAAACCCAGACTGTCAGCCTGAACCTCCTCAATGTCAAACTAAACCCAGACTTTCAGCCTGAACATCCTCAATGTCAAACTAAACCCAGACCTTCAGCCTGAACATCCTCAATGTCAAACTAAACCCTGCAAACTTTCAGCCTGAACATCCTCAATGTCAAACTAGAACACAGACTTTCAGCCTGAAACTCCTCAATGTCAAACTAGAACACAGACTTTCAGCCTGAAACTCCTCAATGTCAAACTAGAACACAGACTTTCAAGACTGCAGTGCACAGAAGCACTGGCCATCCCAGCATGCACCGCAGGCAGTTCCCGGAGCGAAAAGGTGGACTCATCCGCAGCTAACTTCACAAACACAGCTTTGCACCAAGGACCTCAAAGAAATAGGGGGGCAGTTTACCCAGACACACCTCATTGCAGTTCAAACACACACAATCATCCAGTGAGCGAGCACACACACACACACACACACACACACACACACACACACACACACACACACACACACACACACACACACACACACACACACACACACACACACACACACACACACACACACACACAGTTGTAGAATCAGTGAGCCGGTAAATAAAAGTGACAAAGGCCTCCATTCCAATCTAGTTCTGCACTGCCTGGGAAATATAGAACCACCCTGAGGCCACACAGCCACACACACACACACAGGGAGTGATTGGAGGGCAGAGCAAAAATAGAGCAAATGATGCGAAGCACACACACACCGAGAGAGAGAGAGAGAGAGAGAGAGAGAGAGAGAGAGAGAGAGAGAGAGAGAGAGAGAGAGAGAGAGAGAGAGAGAGAGTTGTGATGATCTCTTCAACAGTCTGGCGGTCAGTTATTGACGAGAGTGAAGGGAGGCAGCACAGAGGAGATGAATTGGAATGGGGAGCTAGCCAGTGTGTTGTTGATTCCAAACCATTTGAACTGGTGTTATCAGCTAAAGGCTAATGAAACAATAAGCTATCAGCAGGCTGAAATATAGCCATTAGCCTGCCTGCTCACCGTAGCAGAAACAAGCAAATTAACGGCACGGTAGACGGACACAAACGTGTTGGAAATGAACCGATATGGGGTCAGAACTGGTGCAGTGCTAGCTCTGGTCCATAGCTCCAATGCCGTTACATTAGAGCTATGTTACTCTCGACTTCCTGCGCTCGCATGAAATGCAGACCAGTCTCTGGACTGTAGCGAAAATAAAAATAACGTTTTCGCTACTCACCAATACAAAAACGGCTTGTGTGATTACAAAGCCTACTTTCCACGGTGGACTCTGAGCCCCCCACCACATATAAAACGCACTTTTTGGCCAAAGATTCACCGGAAGGAAAATACTTTTAGTTCAGTCAGATAACTCACGAATAGATTTAACCAATATTTATTATAGAATGAGAATAATATTTTATCTTGGCGTTCGGCTCTGCTACATTTTTCTCCCTGCTCGGCACAATTAAACACTATCATTAAACATTAAGGCCCAAACCACACCGCAACTTCTTGCAACTCCTTGCAACAGGGAATAATGGTTGCAAGAGATGCATGGCGACCCTCTGGTGTGGTTAGGGCTTTAAGAGCAGGGAGATAGATATACAATAACAACCCCCCCAGGGAACAGAAATAACAGAGTCCACCGGTGGTGCTGGGGTGGCGGTGGGAGCAAACATCACATAACAACAACCAGGAACCATATGCAGCAGGAAGGCAGGAAGAAGCATGCAGTCTAGGTGAGCTTAACCCCTGGGCTACAATTAACGGAAAAAACGGATTATTGCTAAAAATACAAACCTCCCGTTCACGGAATTAACGGAATGACAATCAATATCAGTTATCGGGGTTAAACAGAGCAAAAAATTATATTTTTTCGCTAATATCACTAATGTTGGATGTAATTTACCAAAAAACTGCCGAAATCTGCGTGATCGTGTGCTATCGTGCACGCGCGCCGTCTCTATGTGCGTCCTGTAAAAAAAAATATATTTTGCGATGTTTTGGGGTTGATTTGAGGTTAATTTGACTTGGATATGAAAAATATAGCTAAGCTAAAATATTAGCTTAGCAATCCGGACCAGCCAAGCTAGTGACTAGGGTCAAAATATTACCGGATGTTGTTGATCGTTGAACCGGAAGTGACTATTTTGGCCAAAATCAGCATAATGGTGCGTTTCCGCCATCTGGTGGCAATTCGAGAGAATACACTAGCAATGAAAAAAAAACATCTCTTCAAACCACCAGATCTTTCTTGTATGTTAAAACGATGAATTAAAAATATGCCAATTTGTTACCCAAACAAAAAAATTGGGATTGGTAGTCCAAGGGTTAAATACCCCGCCCAATTGGCCAGCTGACTGCCACATCAGCGAATGACATGTGGGACTACTTAGTTTAGAC